>NC_039276.1:17504605-17717105 GCF_003368295.1 Carassius auratus
AGCCCTTTGCCCTAGAGCTGGTCTGTCCAGCCTTTGCAGAACTGGCTTTGTGTTGGCGGGATGTCTCGATTCCCGCAGGTGATGATGGATACAATTAGCATTGAGCTTAGACAAGAGTATTTAGGTGTTGACTAACATCTTCTCAGGCTGGGGTGTGAGTTTAAGGCTCTTAAGCTAAGCATTTTGGGTTTGGTGACTGCCCACAGACAGATTTGTAACATTTTAACTAGATTGTTTTAGACTTGAGAAGTATATGAGATGTGTGGTCTGTGGTTATGAGACTACCTCACTCAGTTGAGTATATGAATGCAAATAAATTATATATTCCACTTTTTTATTGTTCTATTATTGTTAGATTATATTTATTGCATGCTAAAAGTATATAAAGCAAGTATTTGGTGATATTTTAAAACCCCTGTTTTGCTCCATGAATTGTCAAGGCTTGTCTTAATGAAAAAATGGGTTGACTTACAGTCCTTATTAAAAGATCAGAAACTGGTTTATTCTTGTATGTCTGTCACAATGTGATTGAGATAGAAAGAGAAGGATGCAGGCAGGAAGTTTGTGTGTGTGTTGTGGCTAGATGTGTGTGCATTCGTCATACATATGGTACACACACACACAACACCAGGCATTCACAGCAACACACAGCACACGTTTATTTAATTAGGCAGGAAGCAGCCCCTGTGACATTCTCCTGCTTATTTATGATGTGCCGCGTCCAATGCAGAGGCCAAAGAACTGATGAGGTGGAAGCCCTCCATTTTGGAGTTTGTTACAAATTTATTCCAAGTCATAATTCTTCTTAGTATTTATGTCCCACTTGAACTTGAAGGAAGCTGCAATTAGTCCGGTCTCTAGACTTCCTCTGCATGAGAGGAAACAGAAACAAAGAGGAAACATTTCTCTGTAAAGTCTGTCCACAGAAACAAAATGGCTCTGCTGGATACTTGTTTTATTTGATTGTATATATTGACAGTGGGTACTTTTTTTTTTTTTTTTCCAAGGCTGTGCTTGCCCAAGGCTTCAACATTTGATGTGAAACGTCACAAACAAGTAGAAAAATATCAATGGGGCTGTCTAATTAAAATATAAAAATATATGATATATATAAATATTACAATAATATATAAAATGTTTTATCTTTAATACATTTACTGATTAAAATTACTTTTTATAATTATATTTCAAAAACTTGGTCCCTAATGCTCACCAAGACCAAGTAAATCAGGAATATTGTGAAATATTATTACAATTTATTATTCTATTCTAATATATTTTACAATGTCATTTATTTCAGATATGCAGAGCTTTATTCTAGTCTTTAGTGTCACATGGTCCTTCAGAAAAAAAGTATATTTAAAAGTATATTTAAAATAGAAATCTTTTGTAACATTGTAAATGTCTTTAGCTGATGTCAGCTGACTCTAAAGCTTTGAATGGTAGTCTATATATTGCTTTTACATTTCAGTTGTTGATAATAATTCCCTTTGCTATAAATATGGTTATACATTTGGCCATGTTCTTGACAAAATATGTTTATGTTTAGTATGAAAAGATATATGCAAAGGCCTATTTAATTACCATGATCTGTGCTGGAGAGTTTATGTGTGTGTTTGGCAGCAGCAGGGGACATTTGTTGAGTGGAAAATGGGCTCTTAAGCTCCTCTACTCACCTTTCGCGGTGGTAACATTTAGCACTGTATGTATACTCCCTACCCCCAGCTCTATCCCCTCTTTCCTTTTCTCAGCACCTAACCATCACCCATGTTTCCATATTAAGTTTTCACAACCTGTTTTAGAAGCAATAGGAGGATGAAGTGATTTTAAAGAAGTAATGCCCTTCAACAGATGGTCAGACACAACCAAATGAAGTGGGGCTCGGAGGTGGTGGCTGGTGGATCGGGTTGTCGGAAGGGGGGTTCTGCAGAGTTTGAGCAAGGGCTCGAATGTGACCAAATGTAAAATGGAATTCACCAGCACCACCATTCCAGAATTGGCCCCAGGCAGAGAGCATGCAAGTGGTACAATGGCATGTCCTTCGCAGGCCTTGCGAGTTTGGCTGACAGCTGCGATGTTTATAGACCGGCTTCGATGACAGTCAGGAGGGGATGGCTCGGCTCTTTTCAGACAGGAATTAGGTTTGTCATCAGATTCTAAAATCCATCTGATTTATGACATTTCCACTCTTGGTATCCCTTTAATCTACCCCCAGCTCTGCAACTCTCTCCATGGGTTTATGGCATTTGGGCGGCCAGTTGTTTGTTTACTTCTTACTTTTATCAGAGAGATCAGTTTTCTCTTATTTGAGTAATTTTCACTTATTTTTGTGGAAAGAAATCAATATCTAAGAGTAAGTTTATATTATTTATTGTCTATTAATAAAATAAGGTAAATTAAAATGTGTAATGCCATATTTGATGGTGTCATGACAAAACGCTGCTATATAAAAATTGGTGTACAAACGATTTCACTAAGAAATTGCTATTGTAGTAAATTTCTATTAGAATATCAAATAAAAACATGAATTAAATATGAAATTTTGAAGTAGAAAAACTGAAGTAGTATTTTCTTGCAAAATGTACTCAAGTAATATTTTGTTTGTTAAAAATTATTTAAGCGTAAATAATGCTATAAATATATTATATTATTAGATAAAGTTATTTATTATTATCATTATTATTATATAATTTAATAATACATCTATAATTAATAAAATATATTTAAATAAAATTTTGTTCATTATGTAATATTACAAATTATATTTACTTTAATGACAAACTGTTGTAGTTACACGTTGCTTTAAATTCTAGTTTAAATTGCCCTTTTTTAAATATATATAGAAAACATTTTTTTGGCACTAGCAGCATTTAGTTATTAGAGAACATATACTTATTTTGGCCGGCTTGTTTATTGATTTAAAATGTATTTACAATTTTTTTTTTTTTGGAAACTCTGTTTGACATCAATCTGAAACATCTCTTCATGCCAGCAGATCAAGGTCCAATATGTAACACAGGGTACATTGTGATTTCAAACACTACATACCAAAGTCTTCCAACAGTTATTAAACTCCCAACCAGCAACATTCTTTTTCCAGACAGTACAGAAAGACAAATATTCGACTTTGGAAGCCTTTACATAAAAATATATGCATGATATGTCAGAAGTTCCCACCACCACACTGAGATCATGACCTGCAGGCCCAGAGCAGACATTTATGAGGTAAAAGTCTTTATGACCTTTGGCCCCCGCAGTGCCCAGCTCACAACCACCAGCACAATCACTCACCTCAGCCTAGTTCACAACAGGACTATGTTAAAGAACAGTGTTTTCTCATAGCCCCTCTTTGCACTCTCAGACCCATCCAATAAATATAAAAAATTAAAACCCATTCACCAATTGTAAAATTATCATCTGGTTGCATGCAGGTTTAAAATAACCTGTTTGTTATAAGTCCGCGTGAACCGGAAGTTGCAAATGACTTTTCTCCAGTGTTGTGACTTATTTCCAAGAGAAACGGAATATTAAATGTGGAAAAATAGTGGGCGTGGCTTTATTTTACAACTAGCACCTGATTGGATCTAGAAAAGTAGGTGTTTCATTCAGAAATGGAGGCAGATCTAAACGCAAACAATCGGTTTTTGAAGCATTCACTTGTGAATTGCTTTGAGAACATCCGTGACCTCTCTGTTATCCCTCCTTGCTCGAAATGTAAAAATTCAAGCCATATGGACAGTAACGAGGGAGTTTTAGAGAATGGGAAAAGTGTTTTGTGAATGCCACAACCAAAAATGCACCTCATCGCCATCTCTCCTTTCACGCGCTGTCAATCATCGCAAACACACGGGCAGCCTGTCTACTGTCAGTTGGAGGGTTGTGGTTATGGATGCTGAGCAGACACCCAAACTGTCAAACCTACGTCATCAGGTAAGGTCCTCCAATGCAGAGCTGAGGGGTATTTTCAGATTTTAATTAAAGATTACGAAGCCAAAACATTTTTTTTTGTGTGGATTGACTTGCATGGATGAATTGTTCACCACAAAACGATCAATTTACGCAAACAAAGTAAATATTGTCAATTTTGATTTCAGTTTGACTTAAAGAAGATAAATAAATGCAAAATGTGATACTGGTGAACAGTATGGGAGAGTTCTGCTATTTGGAGGGTTTTATAAGCCACACCAACCTTTGTGCTTATGTTTCTGAGAGTTTTAGAGCAAAATAAACCACTAAAGAACTAAAATGGACACAGTCTGTGTATATTCAGTGCTTCAGTCCTTTAAACATCTAAAAGCCAGAGCTGAATCTTTGTACACTCTTAAAAATAAAGGCTCTATATGGCTTTTATATATATATATATAATCTAAAGAAGATTTTTCAGTAATGAACCTTTTGTGGAATGGAAATGTTCCATGGATGTTAAAGATTCTTCTTGGAACCATAAATGCCAATAGAGAAGCTTTATTTTTAAGAGTGTAAAGGTCAGTGGCTGTAGACCACCGAGTGCGCGTATCTATAAATGTTAGCACAAGCTTTCATGAAATAGCTGTATTTAAAAAAAGAAAACAAGCCGAGTGAGGTTTCTTCACATCTTAAAAAAATGACAGACCAGAGTTATGTGACACGTCCTCTCCTCCTTATTGACTGGATTTATAGGCTCCTCCTTGAGTGAGGTGCGTCAGACATGAGGAACGCATACACCAGCTGCAAACGCTGGTGCACACACAGGTTGATCTTGCGCCTCCCGTGAAGCTGGCTCTATTGTTCCACCTACCCCCAGCACTGCTCTGCACCCCGTCCCGCTCTGTGCAGTTAACTGAGACTATTTCACAAGCTGTAAATTCTGAGCAGATAAATAAATCATACGGCTGGACGGCTGAAGGGGGGTCGTAACGGGATCTGCAGACTTTCACTCCAGGGGTCATCACTGCTATTCCAAACCTGGCCCAGTCTTGGAGAATGCACTCGACCCGCTGGAGCAGCTGTGCTGGAGAAAACCTGGGCAGACTCAGCAGCCTCTATAATGACATTGTGAAGAGTATTAAATGCTAGATTGTAATAGGAAGCCCTGCTTTGATCTGTGAAAACAACTTGGTTCACCATGCAGAAACAAACTGAACATGACCTCATTCATGACCTTTTCTTTAATATGCTTAACATAATCAATTATGAATTTAGTCTCATTAATTACAAATGCTATATATACATATATATTAGAAAGAAGCTATATAAATGTAATATTAATTTTTTTAAATGTGTGTTTGTACTGTTTGTGCGTGTATGTACATATTGCCATTTAAAAGGTCTGGGTCAGATTTTTTTTTACAAATTTTGTAAAATTCCTGCTGAAAATCTTCTATGCTTACCATGGTTGCATTTATCTTATCAAAATTACAGTAGAAACCAGTGGTGTATAAAGTACCTGAAAGTCATACTCAAGTAAACGTACAGATATCTTACCAGAAAATTACTTTGGTAGAAGTCTTAAAGTTTGATATTTATCGTACGAAAAGTATTCTAAACATACTCTTAAATCTCATAATCTTACTCATAATCTTAAACATACTTAAGTATTGAAAGTAAATGTACAAGTAAATGCAAAATGGAAAAGAAGCAAATATATATATATATATATATATATATATATATATATATATATATATATATATATGTGTGTGTGTGTGTGTGTGTGTTCATACACAGCTTGAGTAGCAAGATTTTAACTATTTCTTCCATTTTGTATTTTTTAGGTAAGCATAAGAAGCACTTTATCCAGTACTTAGTGTCTTTCATTCCAAAATAAGAGAACATTTCTGGATTCTGCATCTGAAATAGCATTTAGGACATGGATTCATTGAATCTGCAGTTACAGATGCATAAATAGGCTTAATGATTAGTTTTTAATAAAATGTTGAATACTGATATTTGAAATAATTTAAAACATTGAAAAAAACCGCCAGTATGTGACAGCAAGTGAATGTTAATGAGTGAGTCATTGAGATTCAACCGATTCATTCAAACGGCTGATTCATTCAGAAACAAAGCATTTGACTGTGTTAATGAGTGAATCACTGAATCATTTATTCAACCGATTCTTTCAAAAATCTGATTAATTCAATAAGTAAACACCGTCCATTGCTTAGAGATGCAAAACATTGCTGTGATCTTTGTCTGGAACTACTTTCGTTGACCCCTTTGAGGTCAGACGCTAAAGTGCCCTTGCGGTCTGGTCTGCCCCCAGAGCACACTCAAAGCATGCGAATGAAAATGGAAAAGCCCGTCAAACTGTGCCTGATTACTGAAGTTATGTTTTGTGCTAATACTGTCAAAACACACAAGGTTTATGTATAGACTCAGTTATGACTCAAATAAAAGTAAACAACTGAAAGAAACAGATGCATGTCTGCATATTAGATGTGTGCAGGTCTTAAAGGGACAGTATGCTACATGCTGCCGACTGTAATTAAAGGGATCGTTCACCCTAAAATGTAATTTATGTCATTGTTTATTCACTCAGTGTTGTCCGAAATTTATATTAATTTATTACTTGTGTCGAGCACAAAAGAAGATATTTTAAAGAATCTGGATAACCAAACAGTTGCCACATTTACTTTGATACAGTAGTAGGAAAAATACTATGGAAGTCACTGTGGACCAGGAAATGTTTGGTTTTCCACCTTCTTCAAAATAGCATTTATGTTTAGCAGAAGAAGGAAACTCATTAAGGTTTAAAACAACTTTTGAGTGAGCGCATGAAGGAATAAAAAAATAAAATGCTAACTCTTTTTACATTTTTAGGTTAATTATTCCTTTAATGTTAATAAAAAACAAACACAAAGAGAAAAATCACTCAATACACTTGACTGAAAAACTTTAATACAGTTGCTTTAATAGGAATCAAGGTATATAGCGTTTTATTATTATATTTGTTCATAAACATTTTTGAATGCTCCTGCTAAATACTATGTACCTGACAATTAAACCTGACAATTCAGTATTTCAGACAATTCAGGTAAGGGCATCTGAAGTCAAAAGAGAAGGTTAGAAAGGACCTCCCAGCAGACTAACAGGATAAGGATCAGCTGTACACACCCATTGATCAGAAGGTCCCACTGTGGGAGACTGAGTGGACTGGGGGTTGAAGTGGTCCAACAATGTCCCAGCATCAGGACAATGTTGGGGTCAGTCCTCTCCATAAGGTGCACCTCAACATACACAGGCTCTCGCAGGACTTTTGTGATTGGATAATCAGCACTACTGTAGTAGGATGTGTAGGCCTCATCACCTGAGGAACACTGGGGTTTAACCAGAGTCAAGTTTGAAAGGCTTTAGGCAGACACAGGACAAGACCTTACCTTCAGCACATCCTTTGGTGACACATTGGCCATTGGCCAGTCTGAGCTCCACCCTGAGAGGCCCTGGAGCAGCTACTGGTAGAGGTGGAGGAACGGAGTTGACCTCCACAACCAGAGCTTCCACAGAAGTTTCAGAGTATCTACACTGGAAGAGGAACCTGGACAACACACAGTGAGCTTGTAGCATTTGTCAGGGATTAGTGTTCACACAAAGTCATAGATCACCTACTCAAAATGACTGTCCCTTGTGATTGAACCATATGGTCCAACCCCCACTTCATAGGACGAGGTCATTCGGTTTTCATACACCACATATCCACCATCCTCCTGTGAACGGAAACAGTGGCAGCATCCTGTCCATCATAAGCAAATGCAGAATAAAACCAGTAGCAGCTGCTCACCATCACACTCGTGCCACATGCGGTCACAGGGAACTGGTATATGGCAAAAGAAGGTGTGGACCCCACAGGAGCACAAGGTGGGTCGTTTCCACCCAGTAGATTAACCGAATCCAGACTCAGTCGAGGCAGAGTAACATCTCTAGACACCACTACCACAAACTGACCATCTCTAATACACTGGACAGTTACTAGAACAAAAAGGTACAAGAGCAGGTTAATGCAGAGAATCGGTTTAACACGAACAGAATAAGACTGAGAACACTTACCCGTCCTCCCATAGTAACACTGCTGTGCGTTAAAGCAGCAGTTGATAGCTTCACACTCAGCACCACTCATGCCAGGTAGACCACATTGAATCTGCTCAGAATCAGCTACAGCACATTTATCAATAGGATCTGTCTGCACTACTGGCCTGTGAAGCTGAAACTGCGGTTTAGGTTGTTGAACCGGCTTCTGAAGCGGAAACTGCTGGTTACTTGGTTGTTGAACCGGCTTCTGAAGCGGAAACTGTGGTTTAGGTAGTTGTTGAACTGGCTTTTGAAGCGGAAACTGCTGGTAAGTTGGTTGTTGAACTGGCTTCTGAGGCAGAAACTGCTGAGGAACCTGCTGGTTACTTGGTTGTTGAACTGGCTTCTGAACCGGAAACTGCTGGTAAGTTGGTTGTTGAACTGGTTTCTGAAGCGGAAACTGCTGGGTCATCAGAGATTGAACATCCTGAAGCGATTTACTCCATTGTGGAACAGCATGGCAGAAAGCACAAACCAGCAAAATCTGAACCAAACACCAACTTCCAGCCATTGTTTAACAGCTAAACACAATGTGGAGATACTGCCCTTTGGTCTTTTTGTATTCTACAGATTTCAGCTAATTAACGATAGTCCCTCCCTTTTCATTAACACTAATGGTTATCATGTGATGCAGAAAGGGGAGCTTATGCAGCTGGGTGATTCTCATTGGATCTCAAGATAGAATTCTTATTTTTCCCATTTTGAACATAAATGCACAAACCGAATTTGAAAAATCATACTATCTTATCGGATTGTAATTGGTTCTCAAATTCTGTTAACATGGTGTTTCTTGAGTCCAATGTCATATTGACAATAAATAAGAATGTTTCAAGTCCAATGTTTACTGGAACTTGCCAAAAGTAGATGTTTTTCCACAGACAAGTGTGCTCCTACAAATATGAAGAAAATACTATATTAAGCAGTAAATGATTTTAAGTATATGGAAGCTTATTTCCACAACAGATTAAAAAAAATAATAATAAATAGAGAAGAAAAAGGTAATTTTGACTATTTATGTCATGACTGATCTATCTCACAGTTCACTAATATCTCAAGGTTGCTGACTTTTTTTCCTCCAAATTGACCTTTTTGATTCCTTGGGTGATATAATTCCATAGAATCCATAGAAGGTTGTCAGCAAGTTTATTGAAACCACACACAAAAAAAAAAAAAAAAAAAAAAAAACATTGTTAAAGAGAAAACCCTAACAACCTTTTATTCTTTATGATTAGTCCTTAAACTTTCTTTAGTAAAACATGACTGCAAAACGAAAAAAGAAAGAAAAAGAAAAAGAAAGAAAAAGAACAGAGCAATCTGAGTTAACATGACTAAATCAGTTGACATTTAATGGACAAGTACAATAGAAGACCCCAGCTGCAAACACCAATTTTGGAATGTTTATTTTTTTCCGTGATCAATTAAATGTCAATTAGCATTGTAATTGTGTTTATTGTCATTTAAAGTTATCCGCTCTTTAATAGTGTTCTCAAAACGTTGGCAAAAAAAAACATTATTCAAAGAATCTTTTTAAATATTACTACTTGTTTCACAATGTTCAGAGAAAATTCAAAAGTAACGTTTCCATAATGTTTGGAAAATGATCAAATATTCCCTTAACGTTCTCATAACCAGGAAAAAACATTAAAAAAAAAAAGCTGGACGTCCAATGAACATTCAAAAATACATTTTAATAACTTAATGGAAAAGCTTGCAAAATTATATTTGAACATATTGCTGTTAAAGGTGCCAGAGAATGGAAAACTGTATTTACCTTGGCATAGTTGAATCAGAGTTATGTACATGGAAATGATCGTGAAATATCGTGAGCCTCAAACACTATTGAAAATCTCGTGCTGCAATAGTCCACTGAAAAAGAGGCGAATCCAAACAAAACACCAACTGTGACGTTACAGTAGGGATCATTAATGTTTACACCACCAACATTTGCATAACATTTACCAGCCCATGTTTTAGGCCAACCAGACCTTCACATCGATGCAATGTTGCCAGATATTGCTATTAAAACTGATAAATAAATAAAAATAAACCGAAATGTTTTAAAATATTTAGCAATTAAGATAGATAAAGGTATCGCTGACCATAAATTGCAACGTCCTACTTTATTAACTTTCTAAAGTGTCAAAAAAAGTGGAAAAGACAAGTGCAAAAATGCTTATAACAGCAACACAGAGCCATGCTTATAACAGCTGTGTCCACATCTTCACAGAAAACTCTCTCAAGCCTCTTTCATTCGGACGCTAAACATTCTTTCAAAATCTCTTAAAATCTGTATCTTTGTCTGATACAGGCTCAGACATATCAGGTTGGATGCCTAATCTCTCCATCGTTCACGCTGGACAGAAAATATTTTTGGCCATGAAACAAGTAATCAGAGCAGAGCTCAACATTATTATTCATGACCCTTCCAAATAATTCTAGGAACAAATCCTAAATTTGTAAATGGACATGTAAAACCGTTTCAGGAGAATTTTTTCCCTTACCCAAGCCACATACCTTTTATGTAGATATCATTTAAAATATTGTATCAATGCATTTTTACGGCACCTTTAACTGGGATTATGAACTCCTATTTTAGCCAGAAGCAATAGTTTGAAGTTAAAAATGTCTTAACGCTTTAGTTTTTGTCATATCCAGATGTGAACTGATGGAATGGAGTGGTGTGGATTATTGTGATGTTTTTATGTCTGTGGGGATTATTGTGATGTTTTTACTCTTATTCTGTCAGCACCCATTCATGCAGGGCATCCATCGCCGAGACACTGATGCAATGCTACATTGCTACAAACCTGATGAAGAAACAAACTCATTCTAATCTTGGATGGGCCAAGGGTGAGCATGGAGGAACACGGGCAGCATGGACATACCGCCAATTATCACACCATTCTCTGACAAAACCTTACGAGTGTCAATGGGACACTGGTGAGGGAAAAACACAGAACGAACAAGGTGAATGCTGGGAAAACTGTGTCACAGTGTTTGGTCTGTGTATCCCTGGGTGTACACTAGAGGTATCACTTTCCCATATCCTCACTCCACTTCAGTACTGCATTTCTCACAAGCCTTTATCTGGACTAATCACTTCATTGCACACAGCTGTTCCCACTCACATTGTTTGCACCTGTCTATATATACCCTGTTTGTTTCTGTCATTTTCAAGGAGTCTTTGCTTAATTTCACCCGGTATTTTCGTGTTCCCTGGTTTTTGTCGTGTTTCTTGTTTAGGACTGCTTTTCTGGATTTTGACCTTTGCCTGGCTGATTTATGATTCTGGATTACCCTAATAAAACAATGCTTTTGGATCTTCTTGTTTATGTGCACTTCGTGACAGAAGGACTCCATCATGTCCAGATCCAGCAGTGTGGGATTTCAAATCCGTTCCCCAGCCATCATGGAGGAGCGGAGGGGGAGACCCTTGAATTTAACCACCCTCCGTTAAAGCGGGAGAGAGGTGGGTGATCTAGCTCAAGTGTTTTGGACCATTGCAGTAGGGCTGGGGGGATGGCAGACTCTACGCCTGTGTCTCCAGACAAGATGGCCGCCCGTGGACTCTCCAGAGTTGAGTCAGGTCCCCGTTGAGTTCCCCGAGTTCCCAGAGTTCTTCCAGAACTTCATCACTTCTCAGTAGATCTTCCAGAACTTCATTATATAACAACAGATCATCCAGAGCCTGGTCACGTCTCAGCTGAACTTCCAGAGTCTCTGTCTGTTGCACCCAGCCTTGCTCTCTCAGTCCGTTTTATTGCTGTCAAGGAGACTGTTATGGCGGTGGAACCTCCAGAGTTGGCGGCAACTGCTGCAGAACCTTCGTAGGCCATCTACCCTCTTGTCATGGCTATGGAGGCCGCTTCTGAACTCATTGCCTGTCCTGTTATGGCCATGGAGGCCATCTACCATCTCATCGAGGCCGCCATTAACCTGTTCATATTCTTTATTTCAGTCCTACCTGACCAGACTTGCCCTCCTGGGCCATCCACTCTGCTGTGGTTGTCCTCTGCTCCACCCTGGTGGGCTTTGGTCTTGGCTGTGGTGGGCTCCAGTTCCTCCTGTGCCACCCTGGATTCCTGCTCTGTCAGCACTGAACTGTCTGATCCACCCTGGCTACCTGCTAAGCCATCACTACTGTCCCTGTTCCCCTCTATGGACCTGGCCCTCTGTCCCTCCCCCTGATCCTCCACCATTCCGCCTCCCTCCTGGTAACTTTGTTTTTGTTTTTTGTATTTTCAGAGGAGCATCTGGAAGCTGCTCCTTAGAGGAGGGGGTAATGTCACAGTGTCTGGTCTGTGTATCCCCGGGTGTCTACAAGAGGTCTTACTTCCCCATATCGTCACCCCACTGTGACGATATGGGGAAAAGTGTGTTTAATTGTATAAAAAATTTATTTGTTTACTTCCCAATACTTTTTTTTTTTAAAGAGCATTTGCAGATAATATCATATAGTTTAAATTGAAGGCCACTTAAGTGTACTTAAAGAGATTACACTTTAATCACAATAGGTCTTAACATACTTGAGTGCACTATGATAATGTCTAATTAATTATTACTTAAACAAACATTTTACATAATTATGATGTTGTATTATAAATGAGTACTATTTTATATATTAATCAGTATACTAAAGCACGTGTAAAATAATTGATTTTTATTTCAACTTAAGTGCATTCTCCAAAATTACAGTTGTTGATGTATTTTAAATATATTACTATTTAGACTATAACATACAGCCTATTATGTGCATTAATGCAATTAATAAAAATAAACTTCAATACACTTTCTTATATAGTATACTCCAATAAAACTTTGAATTGTTTACACTTTCATCAGCAACTCCTGCTCTATGAATTCTATAAATTAAATTTTCTATATAATATTTTCTGGAAGTACTGTATTTGAATGTAATCGTACCATCCTTTACATCTGTGTACAGAATACGTTCAATATCATTGTTGTTCTTAGTCACTTAAACACACAGTAATTGCAGGAAAAAGTTTTACGAATCTAAACCAAATTAATTTGGATTCAAATAGCCTATATTTGGTTTCTAATATAGGGTATAATGCACTGTAAAAATGACTTTTAGTTAGGTGAATGAGTCTAACCAACAAATTAGAGCAACTTGAGTAGAAAATGGAAAGCTTGAAATAATACGTAACCACCATAGACTATAAAAAGAGGGACGTAGTGTCCGTGACGTCACCTGTAGACTCCTGAAGTGTGTTTTTGAAATAGACCGTAAAAGAAATGGACACAGCGACCCCATTGGATTCAATGGGGACAAGTGTAGTCAATTAGAAGCATGCACTTCCTTGCGGTCGAGCGTACTGCGCAGACTCAAACTGGGCTTGATGACGTAGATGTCACGTGAGCAAACTGTCTAACAATTGTAAGTCTTCTAATCGCTGTGCCAAGAGAAATCTGTATCACCGACCGAATCTTGCAGACGTTGTTGAAGAATTTTTTTCTGTAGCTTTTATGGACTCTCTATGGGCTTCTGCCTTGACTTCATGCCTCCACATCCCCCCGAATAGTCTCATATAGAGTAAAAGATTGCCTTTCAGCTTCTCCTCCTGTCCATATGGTAATTTCTCTAATGTGCAACAGAGAGTCGCAGTTTATGACGTAATCATTAGCCTATTTTTACAAAAACTGCTTATACGGGGCAACAACGTAAGATACAAGGTAATTGGGGCCTTTTATACATTTTCGTGTTTCTTAAGAAATAATGAATGGACAAATTGAGTCTTTAAGCGTCTCAGATGTATAGTCATTTGCTGTCAAAGTGATGCCAAAATGAATGGGAGTCAATGGAATGCTAACAGCAGGTGGTCCACTAGCCAATGGCGGTGCCCAGGGGTGCTTCAATAAAATATAAAACCCTGCCCCCCTGGTTTTTGAAGCCTAAAGTGTGCAGAGCGGGCCGTCGCCATCTTGGCAGCGTGTCACTGCGTGACTCTCCTGGACAATCAAAAATGGGCAAAAAGGCGGGAGCTACTTGCTGAAGCCACGCCGACCTAGCGCAACGGCAGTGTCAGCAGCGGCAATCCACACTCTCAGTCAAGTGTCCACGCCCTTAATTATGCAGAACTTTAAGTTTTAATATAATTTATTATATTGACAGATGACAGGTTGTCATGAAGGGCAAAATTAGCTATTTAGACCAAAATTATTTTTTGCACCAGGCTGAAAACATGTTTTTTTTTCTTCTGTAAAGTTGGGCATTTTAACATGGGGAGTCTATGGGACTGACTCCCTTTTGCAGCCAGCCTCAAGCGGCCAGTCGATGAATTGCAGTTTTAGTCACTTCCTTATTGGCCTCACGAGAGAGAGCGGGAGGTTGGCGCTCGGTAACCATGCAGTGTCTCTTTTGTTTAAAGGGATAGTTCACCCAAATAGCAAATTTATGTAATTAATAACTTACCCTCATGTTGTTCCAAACCCGTAAGACCTCCGTTTATCTTTGGAACACAGTTTAAGATATTTTAGATTTAGTCCGAGAGCTCTCAGTCCCTCCATTGAAGCTGTGTGTACGGTATACTGTCCATGTCCAGAAAGGTAAGAAAAACACCATCAAAGTAGTCCATCGGACATCAGAGGGTCAGTTAGAATTTTTTGAAGCATCTAAAATACATTTTGGTCCAAAAATCACCAGTTCAACAAATCGAACTGAATCGTTTTAAACGGTTCACATCTGCAATATGCATTAGTACTCAGAGTACCAGAAGTACCAGAGTAATTCATTTACTCAAACAGTAGACTGACTGAACTGCTGTGAAGAGAGAACTGAAGATGAACACCGAGCCGAGCCAGATAACGAACAAAAGACTGACTCGTTCTTGAGTCAAGAACCGGATTTATTATTAATTCTGGAGGATAAATTAGCATTGTCCTGCAGACTCTTTCTAATAAGTGAGTTGAAGTGTTGTAACTGTATAGTGTTGGGTTTTTCTTGTGCATCAGCAAAAAGCATTTTTGTGTATTTGTTTTAGAGATTGATTTGTCAATAAATGTAAAGGGTTTACCATTTTGTGTTTTTGCTTTGAGTGTAACTAGGTTATATTTGTTATTTAATATACTAAATTTCAACCTTTCAAGTATATTTTAGTTCGCATTAATTGCTTATTCAGAAGTACATATTTACCATATTACAAATCACATATAAAATATACTAAAGTCCCACTTAAGTGGTTCAAAAATATCACTCAAAAATTAAACTAATTGCAATTCATGTAATTTTAAATTGTAATATATTTGAAATTAATTACAAATAATATGCAATTGTGTGGTTAAAAACATTACATTTAATTCACACTTAAGTGTATTGTTAACTGACATTAAGTGTATTTTAGTTCACATTAATTGCATGTCAATACATTATAGTACACTTTAAGGATATTTTAAAGACACTAGAAGCAATTAGGTACATATAAAGATGTACTAAAAAGTGCCACTTAAGTTGTTCGAAAAAATCACTCAAAAGTTCAACTTACTTTATTTAATTTAACTTTAAAATGTGATACATCTGAAATTAATTACATATACAATGTACTTAGGCAAAAAAAAAAACATTTAATTTGCATTTATGTGTGTTCTTTTAAAGTATATTATTTCCACAATAAGTACACTTTATAAAAGTATACTTAAGTACACTTCTTTTTCACAAGGGTAGCTCAACTTGTTGGCTTAAAAAGTTGCATAACCTAAAGCCAGCTGCAACAAGAGTACAGTCAACACGAAAATGCTATGAACGAACGCAACGTGTAAGTCAAAGATGAATTGTGGTAATTGTCCTGTTACAATGCAAGGTCTTCAAACTCGCCAGCTGATGTTGGAACAAACTGGCATGGGATGTGGGGATTATCATTGCTGGGCTTGAGTGAACTGGCCACCTGTGTTCTCTGTCAAAAGAGAATGTGACTGACCCTTGCTGCGTATGCGGCCACATACAGTGTGTAACTGTGGTTGTGTACAGCATTGTACTGAGGAGCAGGTGTTACTCATTACATTCGACTTGACAAACTGCTATATTCTCATCTGCAGTACTATGAGCAGTGCCCTGTGGTGAACTTATACAATCGGAGTCGTATTTTCTGCATCTTCATATCACAATGCTGGCTTGTCATTTTTTTAATCACATTAGTAATGTAGAGAAAACATTTCGGGTATGCAGAGCTTGGATGTTCCCTGAAGCAGAGCAGAGCATAATTAAATCCAAAAAGCATAATTAAAACTCCACTGGCTTCTGATGAGCACTACTGAGTAAGGAGGCCAGTCGTGACACAACATGACCGTCACTGTACTTGAGAGCAGGCTAATGTAATCTAATATTGGTGGATATCTTTCTCTCTGTCCTGGTGACACATTTCTGATAGTTTACACTATACATGTCACCATGTCGTTACATTTATTTCAGACAGTGTCAGTCTGATGTCATTGTTTAATTAATAGGTTTTGCAGCTCTGAATACCAAAATATGTTTTCAGGTTTATTAACTGATGAAGACTGCTAGCCAAACACTTTTCATTTTATCAGTCGGCCATTGAGTAAACAAAGCTATTGGTTCATATGGTCAGGAGCAGAGGCCTAAAGTGCTTCAACCTGAGAAATGCTACTCCTGTCCTCAGCTGTTCTAATATGATCTTTCTGCAGTCTCTGGTACAGACAGTTCTGGCCGGCCATTTGATATGCAGATACCTAGTAAGATGTACACTGTGACATCTGGTTAGGGATTTAGCGCTGCGTGTGGACTGTCTCTGTCTGAAGTCTGAGTGGAGATGAGTTTAGGGCCAGTAATTACTGTGCTTCAGTGTTGGTGATGAGTGATGAGGGGAAGAGTATCGGCCAGCAGAGTTGCTGAACTAGGGTCACAGTCATCAGCATGAAGTGATGGCTAGAAGTGAGATGAATATGTGGGTCAGTCTAGGGTTTATTGCTCATATGTATTAATCAGTAAGTAAGTTATTAGTATAGGGATTAATAAACATCTCTCTGATTGTATGTATTACAGGAACCAAAAGTTTGACCAAATAAATACCTCAGCCTATTTATATTTATGCTTTTCGTATATGCTTTTATCCTCACCAAAAAACATGCTTCTATTAGAATAACCCTACAGTGTCCCAAAACATACATCCGCTCAAGCTGCCTTCTCAAATTTTATGATACATGAAATGAAATACAATAGAATACCTTTTGGATGTGGCACAGATTTGTGGCAAGAAAATCATCTGTGTATAGTAATTTGTTCAGTAGTTTTTACCATCTGAAGTCAACTATTATTTTTATTGCTGCTCCGCATGACTGCGGAAACCTAGTCTCGGATAGCCAGACCTTCAGGCTGAAGGTCTGGAATCTATGGCAGGTTTCATTGGCCAAGGCCCGCCCATGAGGCCATTTGACTGACATGTCAAACAACCAATCACAGTATGTTTCATTCAGTGTCACGTTTCAGGGCATAGAAATGTCGCCACAATAGCAGAAAATGAGTAAGTGAGTAAAACTCTATGATGTATTTTAAAGATTCTATGCCACAAACTTTAAATATTTGGCATACTTTTGAATATCCAGCATCACAGTTGTAAACTCCATGACTCCATGGGGTTAGGCGCCACAGCATTTTTGTTTACAGGCGAAACGTTAAAGAACGTGACACACAAGACTCCTGAACAAAATCCTGAACAATTCAACCAATCCTATGACGACTTTGATGCTCCTGAAGTGTTTGCACTTTTGTGGCCCATTTTGCATCACATGTTTAGCCAACGGTCTGTGGGTGTCACATCTGAGACTGAGACTAGCGGAAACCCTTTAGCTGTCAGTGCTTTATTAACTATCATCTCTTACGAAATTATTTTCAGCATGGATTAAGAACGTTCATTTGGTAGGTCGTGTCTCCCAACCCCCTCAAAACTAAACTTATGTACTCAATATTTACTTATAGTTACATTCCACCATCTATTTTCCTACTATGAATCTCCTCACAGTTTCAGCAGGCTACAAATTACAGCGGCGAGAGCTTTTCACATTAAAGGGTCTGGATGTGTGGATGGTCTAAAAGCAGAGACAGAAGCTCCTTTTGGCATGTGAGAGGGCAGCCACCACATGTATGGGGTCTAGATATCATCACATCACATGAAGATTCCACATTGTGCACATCAATCACTTGCCTGCATGATTTATTGTGGAAATCTGGCTACAGCACAAAGGGGTGGGAGCTGATGGCAGGGGTCAACATTTACTGTGTGTGTGGCGTCAGGAACAAAGGGTGGAAGCGCTCTTCACTCACGCGGGTTGTTATGTTTGTTTACCACAGCAGCGTTATAAAGGAATATGTTCAGTTTGTTCAAACACCATGAAAACATCTCTTTACCCTTTTAGAAATGAACATCTTTAAGATCCGTTCACACCAAGAATGACAGCTATGAAGATAACTACTACAGTAGCTGTTAAAGATAATGCATTATGTTATGATTAATTTAAGCACTCGTTTTACTTCCGTCATCTGTCACTTTAAATGCTCAGAGTTGGATATTTAATTTTATATTGATTTTTTTTTATTGATTGTCAATGTTTTTATCATTCATCAGCTGGAAAAAATCAGTCTGAAAGTGATTTCAGCAGTATCATTCCTCGGTGCTGTTATGGTTATAGCTGTGCTCTGGATTTTGCTATTTTTATAAATCTATTGAGTTTTCTTGGTATGTATGGGCATTTATACAGTAACAGGTTTCTCTTTGTACTACTATTGCTAGAGAAAGTTTTTATTTTAGCCATATATTATTGTCTAATTTCAGTTTCACCTTTATCGCAACATTTGAAAACCTGCTGAAGAAAAAGTATCCTTAAACTAAACTTTGCACATTCCTCTCATCAAATGGACATGGATGAAGACGGACCTGCAAGAGAACTATTATTTTTGTCCTTTTGGCAGACAGGATATTTTTTTACTTTTACAGCCTGAGATTAAAACTTTTATAATAAATAGATGGAATTGTGTGTGTTGTACTTGGCAGTGCACTGTTGTTTATAAAAAATAAAAAAAAAACAGTGTGAGCAGAGGGTTCACACTTTAGGTGATAACTACACTGGGCCTTTATGAAGCATGAGGACTGGCCGAGGAATGATAGTTTATTTTGGAGGCTAAAACTGAACCTAACTTAATGCGTAAAGTTGTCAGGATTTGCAACTTGTATACTGGATTTGAGCCTTTTTTTTTTTTCAAAGATGCTTTAGGACCACATAACAAGAATGGGGTCACTGACACTGGGTCAAAAAATATTTTGTTAATTGACTCCATGTTCCCAAACTTTATATTTTTTTGAATCTCCTCCTGCCATTTCAGAATAAGTCAATTGAACTTTGACACCTGCTGCAGCCTCCTCCACTTTGAAGAGTGGCGCTGAAAGGCGATGAATGTTTTTAGAGAAAGTCTCTGATAAGAACTGACAGGTCAATAAAAACAGAAATATTATCAGCTCCATAATTAAACGCTACCTTGGCAGTTGCCAAAATATCCCCAAATGTTCTGGCTGGTTTTTGTCCAGATGCATTACGTCTTTCCATAAAGGTGCTAAATGCTTTTGACACCAGTTAATTATTCCAGTTGGTTTTGCAGTGCCTCAGATTTATTACAGATCCTGTTCCTCTTCAACCATATATGTTAATGTATAGCCACAAGGGGTTTCACTGATAATCTGATTCAGAGTATATATATATATATATATATATATATATATATATATATATATATATATATATATATATATATATATATATATATATAAAGCATGAATGTTAGTGTAGATTTTAAAGGCATGTTTAATCCAGTTTTTGTTATCCATTGCATTAATTTTAGTGTTTTAATGTTTTGGTTTTGTGACTAGCATGTCATATGTGTTGTCCTAATGGCATTTATGTACAGTAGGTTACAATGTTAATGTGTCTTATTTATTTACATTTCATTACAGCTGGCCACTTGCAACTAACTTTAAGTTAAACAAGCTGTTTTTAACAGTTACATGCATTAAAAAAATAGTCGCAATCCAATAACATAATACCTAGAACATTCTCACTGTTTTTACTTGCAGCTTCCAGTTTTTTGTGTTAAAAGAATAGTTCACCCAAAAAGGAAAATTACCCTTTGATTTACTCACCCTCATGAAATCCTAGGTGGATATGACCTTTCTTCTTTCAGACGAATGCAATCGGAGTCATGTTAAAAAAAAGTCTTACATGTTTTATAATTTCATGAATGGTGGCCCAGATTTTGAAGCAAAATAAAGTGCATCCATCCATCATAAAAAAAGTACTCCACACAGCTCCGGAGGGTTAATAAAGGAATTCTGAAGTGAAGAGATGATTTTGTGTAAGAAAAATATCCAAATGTAAAACTTTATAAACCGTAATCTCTACATGCATTCACGAGAGAGTGATGTTCCAGCAGATAACATAGGACATAGGCATAGCGATTGTATTCGCCTGAAAGAAGAAAGCCATATACACCTGGCTTGAGGGTAAGTAAATCAGGGGAAATTTTCATTTTTGAGTGAACTATTCTATTAAATTGGAATTTTTATTTTTTTCAACGGCTAGGTGACTTCATATACATATGGCTGAAACCGATCATAACTAGAAGAAAGATCACATGAATGAAGAGTGCTATATGTTTGCAGATGAAAGCAGTATTCACACCTGAATGATTTACAAAGCTGACTTTACACATGTTAAAAGTAAAATCAAAGATTACTGGTACAAATCCTCTCATCTGAAGTTCACTATAATACTTGTTATTATAGTGTCCTCAGAGCTCTCTCTCCCAGAAGAGAGGAATGATCTGCTGTTTGTGATGTGTGTTTGATGTTCTATTTCAGCATCGACTTCTATCACATTAATCAGAGTGCTGGACCCGTCCACTCGACATATTCAGCCATTCCTAAGACGATTTATTGGGGAAAAAAAACCTTGGCTATATTTGCAGCTCAACCTTTGCTCTTCGCCACCAGTGGACATCAGTTCATTATTTATCCCCTGAATCAAATACATTTTCTCTGTGCCAAGTCATCTCGCTGTGTTCTCTTACTCTTGTGGGGAGATTCAAGACATGGGACAAGACAACCCCCACCACCCCACTCGCAAAACTAGTCAGTCTCTGTGTAAAATCAGCGTTCAATCCATCTGCTGATGTTATCCTAGCAACCAAAGTTTGGTTGCCAAGCTACAGGTTACTCCATTTGAACTTGTCAGTCAAAGTATCATGACCTATTTTTTTGCTCTGTCACTCCTGATTTATATGCATTTATTTATATATATTTATTAATTATGTTAAAAAATAGAAAAATTATATATATTATGGTTTAATAAAACCATAATATATATAAGCACACAATGCCTGTGGAACAGAGGAAAGACATACTAACCCTGAATAATTTCCAAATTAAGTGTGAGAATGGGGGAAAATAAGTATGACTTAGTAATGTTATGAATGACATGGTTTATATAGGGATAAATATAACATTTCAGCAGAAATCTGACTGCATATGAAATGCTTGCTACATTTGTCATATTTTTTCACGCTGACTTACTCAACTGTATTTAAAATGGAAATTGTTATGGTAGGATTTTTTTGATCACCTTACTGACCTTCAGTTAAGTTTATATATTCACTACCGGCTGAATGTGAGACTGATTGCATACAGTTTAACAAAAGGGAGTTAACATATAAAGAACAACTGGAGGACCAATTTGCAACTTTTTAGGTCAATTGGCAACATGATTGGATATAAAATGAGCCTCTCAAAGTGGCAGTGTCTCTCAGAAGTCAAGATGGGTAGAGGATCACCAATTCCCCCAATGCTGCGGTGAACAATAATGGAGCAATATCAGAAAGGAGTTTCTCAGAGAAAAATTGCAAAGAGTTTGACATTACCACTGTAATGCATGGCCTTGTCCCAACTTTTTTTAAGATGTGTTGAAGCCATAACATTTTAAATCAACTTATTTTTCCCTTAAAATGCTACATTTTCTCAGTTTAAACATTTGATATGTCATCTACGTTGTATTCTGAATAAAATATAGAAATTTGAAACTTCCACATCATTGCATTCTGTTTTTATTCACAATTTGTACAGTGGCCCAACTTTTTTGGAATTGGGTGTGCACTATAAAACAATTAAGTTCACATTAAAACCATAATAATGCAGATGGAATAATAGAAAGCCAAGTAATGATTCAGCGTCAGTGACTTGACCATAAAACATGGTCAGTTTACAGTAAACGGTGCACAGGGTCATACACATAACACAAGACATTATAATTAGGCAGTAAACCTTAAAATATAACACAAAAAATATATTTGTCAGTATTACACAACAAAATGACAAGTAATGCAATGTTAATTAATTTACAGTTTTTCACCATATGTGTCTTACAGTATGTTTTTACTGTAGCATTAATGATTTTTTTTTCTGTACAGATTTTTTTACAGTGTAGTTTTCATTAATGCACATTTTTTTTTTTTATTTTAAGTGAGTGAGTGAAGTGACATTCAGCCAAGTATGGTGACCCATACTCAGAATTTGTGCTCTGCATTTAACCCATCCGAAATGCACACACACAGAGCAGTGAACACAAACACACACACTGTGAGCACACACCCAGAGCAGTGGGCAGCCATTTATGCTGCGGCGCCCGGGGAGCAGTTGGGGGTTCGATGCCTTGCTCAAGGGCACCTAAGTCGTGGTATTGAAGGTGGAGAGAGAGCTGTTCATGCACTCCCCCCACCCACAATTCCGTCCGGCCCGAGACTAGAACCCACAACCCTTCGATTGGGAGTCCGACTCTCTAACCATTAGGCCACGACTTCCCCAATCACTTAAGTCACTTTGTATCAACTCTGAAGTGTTGACCTATGATCCTGTCTTCACATGCAAGTTGCATTCAATTAGAATGTTTCACTTCTTGTTAAGTGTGTTAATATTATCCAGCAATATCACTGTGTTATTTTTTTTGTAATATTTTTTTTGACTGCAGAACATCATTATCATTTAGTGTAGATGTAATTCCAGTGCATAAAGATGTTTATCAAAGTGGTGCACATGAATCTGTAACTGATCAGAGATTTGTGGCTTTGGGACTTGCTAAGGTTCACTGTATTGTGGTTTAGGTGGATATGTTGTCATGTTGAGAAACTGAACCATGCTCAATGCACACTTGTGAACCTGTCAGCTCAGCAATGTCCAGGAGGAGGAGGAGGAGGGGGATTAGTTCTATTAGTTCTGGACAGCATAGACACATTCGCATTCGTGAGGAGTCACTGAGGTCTTTTCTGCTAATTATAGGCTGAAATCTGACAGAGAAAAATTAGAGGGAAAGGTGACAGCTGCACTGTACTCTGGCACGATGGTGTGCAGAGGAAAATAGGGAGACGAGGGGTGATAGATAAGGTAGATAAGAAATCCTCCAACCTCTTCTGACGGGAAAACAAAATTCAATCATCTTGGTGTCCTCTCTGTTTCACCCCCTCAAAACCCTCTTCTCAGCTCACAAGAGGTGAGTAGTAAGTCAGGTCAGGAGTAAGTCCCACATGGGGTGGGCTCTGACTTCCCAGGTTTCCGTGTTTTGCATTGAAATCACACTATTTCTAAGCTGGGTTTAGCTTCAGGAAGGGACCAGGGCTCTGTGACGTATGTGTTCTCAGTTCAGACCATGCTAAACCTTATCGATTCAAAGAATAATAAACATTTCTCACTGGTGTATTTTCTAGCACAGTGAAACTATAGGAAATATCAATGAAAGTTCATGGAAATTCTTCAGTGAAAAGGGATCATTAACTCATCCTCATGTTGTTCCAAATCGTGTGGAGTTTTTATGTTCTGTGGAAAACAAAAGTAGATAATTTGAAGAAGGTTTCTACTGTGTTTGTTCCAATAAAAGTGGAATAAAACAACATGGGGTCCAAAACAACAACAACACAACAAATTGTCCTGTATTTCACAGAAGAAAGTCAAACAGGTTTTGAATGAGTGAGTAATTATAACTTAATTTTCAGGTGAACTTTTCCTTTAAATATCTTCAGAAAGTTCTATCAACAGTTTACATGAGATGTTACAAAGCAGTGGTCTGCTAGAAGGAGATAAATCATTATCTTGTTGCAAAGCCAATGTGAGAAAGTCACTGCATCAGTTAATGTGACGCTCCCCTTTCCTGCAGATTCAGAGAGGCAGCAGAAGCCAACTTGAGGTTTTTTTCCTTTCTGTGATTGACAGGTTTTGTGCAATCAATGCAGATTAACACCAGAGATCCCCAGAGTCTATGGGGGTCCCCATGTGATCTGAACCGACCTTGCCAAACCAAAGTCCTTACTCATCTGCAGAGTTCGCTACTTTCAGCCTGCAGCAAGTGTACTTAACACCCGTACCTTGTGATAGAAGTTTTCATAAATTGTGCCAGTTTATCCTATATTTTCCAATTCAGAATTAAAGTGAGTAATGCATATTTATACAACGGATATGCATATTTCATATTTAAATAGTTCACTGAAAAATGTGAAGATTTACTAAGAAATGTAGTGGTGGGAGCTTGTTTTATTCAGCCTGTGCATATATGTACTACTCCATGTGAGAGAATTTTATTTTTTATTCAGTCTGTGTGAAAGGAAAACTCCAAACTCCCTCTACTGGCACAGTATGTAGCTGTGAAAGGTGTTTTTATCTGTTGAAACATTTATACCACAAAGAAAAATACCTCCTGTATGTTCTTTCATGTTTTATTAAACTGAATTCAAAATTGTAGGCTGTACAAGAATTACAACAGACTCGTCTGTTTCCGTTTTACCACTTAAAGCTTGTCGTAGGGATGAGTTTGGTGTCCAGGGGGTCCGCTGGCACCACTGTCCATCTATCCATCTATCTTTGATATATGACACATCACATGGTGGGATGTAATGTGTGGTACAACATTCATTTAAAGTACGAGTTGCTGATTGTGTAAGGTGTTCCAATTAGTTTTCATGTGGCCTCAGAATGCAGTCAGTTTTCTATATAGGCAGCAAGGACAAGAGTACATATGCATATTCGAATTATGCATAATCAAAAAAACGTATTATTATTATTTTTTTAAATAAGATGACTTATTTAAGTTTTAGAGTGTATAGGGGATGAATCCTCAAGCTGGTGAGCATTAGAGTTGCCCTGAAAGCTGAGATGAATTCCAAAAGTGAATTTCCTTTGATGTTTCGGAGCACCTGCAGGTCATATCAGCTCCTAGCCTGAAACGCTTGGGCCTGTCTTCATCTTAAAGAACACATAATGCTTCAGTCTTCAGTATCCCAGCCATATACTGTAAGTTTTGAACAAGAGTCTTCTCTGATTTGATAGATTTTATTAAGCGGGCACTCAGCATTATTGTTATTGGTGCATGTCAGGTCTCAGGCAAGAGGAGGTCACCTCCCTACAGCAGAGGGTCTGCAGGGTCACAGAAGCTAATTCAGGGAAGATGAGTCTGTGCTCTGAGAATGCTTTAGCTCCCTATGGACAGCTGCCACTCTTTTCCTTGTCCATACCCCAGGGCGCGTTAATGAGAGGGTTGACCGGTAGCTCTGTTAATGAGGTCAGTCACTGAAGGTATCCTGACCCTGTCTCTACAGCCTGCTGCCCAGATCTTGGCATGGGGAATTGCACTCTAAAATAGCATTTTAGGAACCCCAAGTACTATTAAAATATATTTTTTAAAGTTTACACATATACTTTTATGATTGTTCTTTATTGAAAGTCCAAAGGCAGCATTTTGGAGGAGGTGCTGGCTTATGGAGGAACTGATGAGGAGGACTCAGTGTGACACAATTCCTGAGCAACAAATACAGTTTGAATGGAGGAATACTTAGAATAAGTCTCTGAATTAGAATCACATGTAAAATGATTATCTTTCTTTAACTGCAATGTACATTCGAGATCCTTGTGAATTGGGTCAGTGGTGTTATTCCTGCAATTGTACAGTAAAGTGACATCAATGCTTTTGGTGGTTACATCACTGTTCTCATGTTGATTGTTAACACTGCTATTCCAGACCAGGCTGAAGGCCACTGGTTCTGTTCTCGGCTGCTCAGTCCTCCCTGGCATCCCATGTCCATCACATGACCAGCCATATTATCTCTGGCACCTGTGGGAACAGACAAAATTACTCTGATCACACAGAACGGTGATAAGTCTTGAGACTTTATTTGTGCCGATGATCAGTGGCATTCTTGTAGGCACATGGGCCTGAACTAAGCATGTTAAGTTGAACACACAGCAGAAGGGATATGAGCGGATGGACAGTTGTCATCTAATGGACGTGTTAATGATGCTGCTGTCTGAGGAATGCCTCAGCAGGGAAGTTTAATGAGTCACATAAAAAAAAAAGAAGAATAAAAAAAGTGAATTAACCTGTAAAATCTAACTTCATGTGTTGTATTACAGTTTAATACATTTAATACATTTAATACATAATACATTTTTATTTATTTATTTTGCTTTGGACAGCAATTTCAGTCAAAATGCATGTGTGTAATATAAAATTGTAATGTAAAATATTTTTCTTTCTTCTATAACATTTCCCAAGGACTGTAAACATGTTGGCACCAATATGTATTTCAGTCTGGTTTACAGCCATGATGCGTCCGACCACAAAAACAGTCTTGTTGCCTATTGCCTGAGGTGTGAGGTGCGAGTGTTGGCGCTGGGTTTGGAGATGTCTCCAGCTCATTAAGCATATCTCTACTGGGAAAAGTAATGGCTAATGTAACCTTATTGTGTTATATTGCCCATGCAAAAGACCAGGCTCCAAAAAACACACACTGTTGCCCAGCCTGGCTCAAGAATCTGCTGACAAATCACTACACAGCATTTTATTATGACAAGCTCCTTAATATGATGACTGATGCTTTTAGCAGTTATACATCTTGTACTTATAATGTATGTACACTCATGCTGTTTTTTTTCTTCTTACGATTATCAGTCCTTATTATATTAATATGTTTTCGTTTTATCAATAAAACATTTGTGGTCAGTATAACAGCAAGGAATTTCTGAGTATATCTGTAAGTATAGAGGATTTTATAATACATTTTAGCAAAAGCCACAGTTACAATAAGGCACTTTATTTACATTTATTTACATTATGTTACAGATGCTTTCAGAACATTTAGTCTTGAAAAATTTTTTTTTTTATATAATTTGTCTAAACTTTAAATCATTTTTAAGTTCTGTCTCTTTTTCTGTCTCTCTTTTTTTGAATGTATGCGTGTGTCTCTCTTTGTGTGTGTCTTTCTCTATGACTGAACGAGAGAATCACTCCATACGTGCAAAGTATGACTTCTGACTGCCAAGTCACTGTGAGACTGATCCAAAGTCCATCTGCTGTTTTCTTCTCTTCTTACTCCCCGAACTCTCTCAATCCCCCCTGCTAAAATCACCCTGTCCACCCACATGCCCTTTATGTGTGGATGAAGGCATTTAGATTGAAAATTCACACTCTCCACTGTACTTTTGCAACCTAAACCATCCTCTCTGAAGCAGGAAGAATATGAATGTGTGTGTGTGTGTGTGTGTGTGTGTATGTATGTATGTATATATATATATATATATATATATATATATATATATATATATATATATATATATATATATATATATATATATATACAATTTATTACCTCCAATATACCAATATATTTTACATACACATTTAATATGTATTTTAATATTTAATTTATTTGTATTATAATCTGTGGATTTCAACAATTAGGTATCATCTGATACTGATATAAATGTATTTTATTTTAATGGCATCTACAGTTACAGCAATCCACACAAACGTGCTTCCAGACGAACTTGAGAAGTCCGTGAAGAGCCAGATGATGTCGGAGGGAGATTTGAGAAGGCTTGTCTTCGGATAGATCGGGGAACGGGCTGAAATGATTTATAAGGTCAGAAACACACACATGCCCTCTCTTTCTCTCTCAAACACACATTACTGCAGTTTCCTCTTCACACACTCACCTGGCTAAGGCTGCATGGCTGTGAAAAGTAGTTGTGCTCACTGACGAATCTTTTAAAATACCACCAACACACTGACCACTGACCACCAACTCCTTCACACCAAAGTACTCTAATAATATAAAACATTAAAGTTTTTAGTAATAGTTTCAAGCAACACTATTATTATTGCTCATACTTTTGTTAAGGGATATAAACAAAACCATTATCCTTAAACGTGGTTTGTAACTCATTCCTTGCTTTTTGTGCCACAGACATGAATGATGCCTCAAATCATGTGTCCGGTAAAAATAATGAATATTAAACAGGAAAATGTGTGAATATTTTCTATAGTTTTACATCATTGGTTCTCAACCAGAGGCTTATCCATCAATCTTCCAAGACGGCTGCAGAAAAAAAATTTCATTTAAGTGTGAAAAAAATAAATAAATCAAGCTGTAGACTCATATTTCTTTTTATTTTGCCTCAATAACTTGAAAATCAGTGGTTTGTAAAGGCAAGTTTTGCACTGGCAAGGACTGTTTTTCAGAAAACCTTTTGCTTTTGTTTTCAGATGGTGAACCTGTTGGGAAGCAGACACAGTTCAGAAGACAAAGGTGGACAAATACACAGTAATACATTTACGTTTTGTTCAGTCTGTTGACTCTGTTCTGTCGAAACTCACACATTATGCCTGGTTAAAAATTGTGTTACTCTACTAGTGTAGCAGTGCATTAACTTGAGCACTGTAAAATGTGAAATCAACACAGCAATGTGTAACTGAAAAAGGTTACATGGATCAAAATCATGATAAGTGACTGAGCACTTAAGATTGATTGGATACCATATAAATTGATGTGTGTATGTGTGACTTTGCTTGGTCAGACAACACTGGCCTGTCAGCCAGAAGTATCAATAATAATCTGAAGCTGATATCAAACTTCATTTGACTTCTTAAAGGTGAATGTGCATTAAATTTATCCTGGTCAAGGGGCCTGTCGGATTTCCAGAGACTGTGTAAATGAATAGAAAGTGTGTTGCGGGTGATCAGTTGGGGCTGATACTATACACTTTTCTATTAGCTAGCCTTATTGTCAGAGGAAAGGAGAGTGAGCAAATGAAAAAGAGAGAAGGCAGGTCTGATGTGGTTAGCAGATGCATGTGCGTTATTGCAGAGCGGGGATTTGGACATTTTCCATATACTACACTATAAATATCCTCCTGACGTTTATTACTCTCACAAGACTTCAGGTGCTAAAACACTTGGACACCAGTCAAATTTTAGCCTTGCATTTTAGACTCTTAAATTGAAATTAAAACGTGTCATATTCTAATTTTAAACAAAAGAAGAAGTCAGTCACACTGATAAATTAAGTAGGCAATAAGTAATCACATGTAGTGGGCCAGAGGAAGTGACCTTAGCTTTAGTTCTTACAAAGTGCTTTTTAGTAAGACAGGAGATGTTTTTCGAAGTAGAATGTTGTTTTAAAATAATACAAAATGTGAGATAGATGCAAGAACGTGCTATCCAACTAGGTTTTTTTATATATTGAAATGATTACATATACCGTAGCATATCAGTTTAGATATCAACTTAATTTACTACAGAAAATAAGTCGTCTATGTCTGAAGGTCACATTTATCATTGCTCAGCAGGTGAAAGAAAGAGGGACCAGATGTGACTAAATACCTTGAGTGAAATAATGATGATGAAATGAACACCCAGCGCTATTCTGCTGGCTAGCAAACGAACCAACCCTAAACGACAGACTTTGCTATGAATCTCCAAATGCACAGAGGACACTGCCAAACCAAAAGGCTTGATATTGGTTGGTGTTTGTGAATTTGTGTGTCAAAGGCCATCAAACTTGAACCAGACGCAGCTTTGGCTTATAGGGAAGTTTATTTGCCACTGGAAGTCCATCAGTCCATTATCTTTCATTGTGGCAATTCCCATTAAAATTAAAATGAATTTTGCAAAGCAGCAGTAAATGTGACCGTACCATGATCTCGCTTGTTAATGAAGTACAACAGAAATCTGTTCGTTTGCACAGAGGCCTTTTTTGCTGGTCTGGTCAGAATCAAAAGCTGTATTTTCAGGTGGGCCAACATCTGTATCCAGGTGGTCTGCATGTGCTCTGACTCTCTTAGAAACGCGTTCTTTTATACAGGCTTCATGCGTGACACCTCAGTCATCAGATGACTTGTACAAATTGTTTCATTTGTAGGCAGAGGGCGATGGTGGGAGACGGGGTTGAGGGAGGAAGTGCCAAAAATGAGTACATGATTTCATGCTGTGCGTTATTCCTTCACCCTCGTTTTACTTCTCCTCCATTATCCCAAAGCTGCATGAAAAACAAAGCTCATGTGGTCAAATACTGGGAATGTAAGCAGTTTGTTGGGTTAGTGGAGTTTCTGGCCTGTCTGGGTGGGGACACAGTTGATTAGAGGTTTGAATTGTATCGTAGCTGAAAATGGACTAAGACCACACGGAACCCACACGTAATTCTTGCTCGTACATGTCCCGGGGGAACCCTTACTAATACCTCCAGGTAATTCGGAGCAGCTGTCCACAGCTGGGTCGGCAAAAGAGAAAAGAGAAAACGAGAGAGATAGAAGAGGCAGATCTGGTGGATTTGGTTTTCTATGTCACACATATCAGATTAGGAGAGCATTAGGAATGGACTTAAATTATAGGCTATATGTCATACATTAAGTTATTTCACTCTGTGTACAGATAGTAGAGAATATAAGTATAATTGGCATAGAGAACAATGATTTGGTCATCTCAGTGTTATTATAATTCACCATAGAGATTCTAACACTTAAATGGTTTATGACGCATGATTATAGTAACTCAAATATGTGGGAAAGCATTAGTGCAGAGTTTTTGCATACAACTATTCACATCTGAGTTTCTGAGATCGGCCAATGACAATAAAATACTTATGGCATGAATAAAACTGCATAAAATATGAGGTGGATCAAGATTTCTGACAGAAACAAGTGATTCTATCAGCATTGTACCAACAGTGCAGTACCAGACTTCATTACTTTAAGCACTACTTGATGGTGGAAAGCCTAGTTTATCTGAATCAGTTGTGTGTGTGTATATATATATATATATATATAAATATATATATATATATATATATATATATATATAAATTAAGAGTAAATAAAGGGTTAAAATATTAAGAGTTTAGGGTAAGTAAGGTTTCCTTTAAGAAATTAATATTTTTGTTCAGGATGTTAAGGATGTGTTAAATTGATCAAAAGTGACAGTAAAGACATTTATACAATTTAAATATATTTATATTTAAAATAAATCCTATTCTTTTGAAATTTTTATCCATTACAGAATCCTGAAAAATTATGGTTTACACAAAAATATTCATAGGTTCATATATAGGTATAGGTTCATGTTAAGCTAAAGACTGGAGTAATAGTTTTCCTTCACAGGAATAAAATACATTTTAAATATACTAAAATAGATAGCAGTTATTTTAAATTGTAAAGATATTTCACAATATCAGTTTTACTATATATTTTTAATGCAATCTTGGTGAGCATTAAAGACTGTAAAAAAACATTGTAAAAAGTCTAACCAAAAAAACCCTTGCTGTTTTGTGCCCGAAAAATATGTCTCTGGTTAAATGTTGAGTGTTATTTTTAAATAGTTGGATATTTAAAAAATATTGTCCCCTTAAGTGGTTCCTTTTGTTAAGAACTGCTTGTACAGTAACTATTTAAGATACTAAATTATGAGTAACTGCAGTTATAAAGTAAACACACTATATCTTCTTTGAATGTCTTTTTAAAAAAATCAATAATGATGTGATGCAGTATTCTCTCTTCTGTGCCCTTTAATGATCAACAAAAAATCTAAATATTCCCTTAATTACGTTAATGTCGCTCTCTTACTTAAATGTGCAGTTTTCTGAATTTCAGCCAGGCGACAGGGCTGCATGTGTATGAGTAGCATTGTGATGAGAGTGGGATTTAGGATAGATGCCAGGGCCTAATGGGGTCCAAAATGTAACGGAGACCACATGGAGACTTGACGCACATCTCCAGTTAGATTTGGCCCCCGAGGTGCATGGCTAAAATTAAACTACTGTTCTGAGAAGTGTCTTTCTTAGTCATCTTACTTTAGAATAAACACAGCTTAAGGATTATAAATAGACCTAGTTCATCTATTTATTCCATAGTGCTATTCAGCCCCTGAATAGGGGTCAGTCTTATGGTCAGGTTTCAGATGGTTGAGAGGGGGCGTATGGAACAGATATTCAACCGCAAATGTATGTGTTTGTGTGTGTTAAACAGAGTTGAAGAGCTAACCCTCAGTGCGTGCACATCAGAAACTCAAGGTCATAGTTAATGCTTTTTTCCCTCTTGTGATCTCCCAGTGGATCAGGTACAGATGATCCCAGTCATATTTCATGTGTCACACACTTAAAAGGGGAAAGTAGTTGTTCATCATCATGCATGGCAACTGCTGCCAGTCTACAAAACAACCTGTGTAAGCATTCGCAAACAACTGCACCGAAGATCCTGCTATCATAATAGGCATGAAAATTATTTAATTTCTTTCTTTTGTGCAACATAGAAACTTATTTTAAATAAGTCATTTATATACCATCGTAAAACTGTGTATTATTTTGACATGCTTTTTTTTTTTTTTTTTAATTAGCCTTTAATTAATTACATTTTTTAAATATTTCTATTTACAGTAGCTTTCTTTTGGTTGTTTTAGAACTTCAACTTAAACATTATATCAGTTAGTTGGCAAGGTAATATTTTAAAATTTTCAAGTTAAATTGTACTTTATTACAGCTTTTTAACTGTAATACTATTTTTTATAGGAAAATTACTTTTTAGTTAACAAAACAAAATTGTTATAAGCACAATGGATGTCAGTGGGGTCCAAAACAACAACAGACAAACAAATGTTGAGAGACTGTGACTGTATGGACAAATAGAAACGTTATTGAGAATATCATCTTTGGTCTTTCACAGAAGAAAGAAAGTCATACATGGAATGGCATGAGAGCGGGTAAATCATGTCCCTTTAACTTCGGAAGAGTGATCACATTTCAGCTCTGTTGAACTTGTAGAAATATCTTAAATACTAGATGATCTTTTGGGTTCTTCTGATCATTCAGAATTCCAGAGTTCACTACAGGGTTGAGAGAAGTTTACACTGAGACAGTTTATGGCCATTAAACAAACACAGGACAAGATGAAGAGAGGGAGATGGGCAGACTGGAGAAAGAGAACAGGAGAAAGCAGATGCAACATTTAAAACCTAAAAGGAATAGATAATCATTTTAAATTCTTATCAAGGGAATGGGATGCAACGATCTGAGCAGATCCACCATTCCCTGCAGGAACCCTCCTCTCTTCACGTTAACATGCCTTCCCACCCTCTCAAAGAGCGCGCTGGCCTCCCTCCGTGAGGGGCGATGACGTCAGGCCCAGTATTTCACGGCCAGACATGGGCGATGACACAGGCAATTTGGCCTGTGAGTTCTCTCCAGCCTCGGACATGGTGTTACGATTACACGCTTCACTGCGGCTCCAACATGCCAAGGAAGGAGGGGGGTGCTTTTAAACTAACTTTTATAGAGTACAGCTCTATCGATCTCTCTCCTCATAAATAATAAAACAAATAAAAAACCAGGGTGGCTGATAGATGAGGCGAAACCCGGTCAGGTCCGCTGGAATGCCAGAGTGATGCCCACAATACCTTCCAAAGACAATTGAACATCACTTCCTGCTTTCAAAACCACAAAGCATGCTGGTTCTGTGTTGGTCTTTGAGTTTGATCATGTAAGGTGGATGATAATAATTGAAACAGACAATTTTTTTACTGCCAGTTTAAGTTTCATGGGCTCAGTGGGTGATAATTCATGGCGAATTGTTATGAGAGAACAATGCGGTTTGTGTCCTGTGCTCTACCCACCATTCTGAGAGGATGGAGAAGGGATGAGTTTTAATTAAGACTGTTGACCAGTCGATATAAAATACAATAATATCATGTGTGATATGGTATTAATGAGTATAACTATCCAGGACCATACCAGTCTTATTTTGCTTTTGACCAAAAACCTTTTGCTTGAGTCTTAAATGAACTCTCACAGACCTTCTGACACTCAACCAGTTTTTACTGTCATAAACGGATTTTAATTTGTCTGTAGATTCGCTACATTTAATCCATTTAATCCATAATCCATCAACGATCGAATTGATGGCTCAGTCAGACTGAAAAGACTTCAGATAAACTTCCAATCGATCTGATTAAGTTTGGGTGAAATTGCTCGATCAGATTGAAAGGGTGGTACAGGGCACCTAAAATAATCAGATAAACAGGAAAAAATAAAAAATAAGCATGCAAACATCCAGCCATTTTCTTGATCTGATTTACAAGTGCAGTGCTGTAATGCAAATGTTTACATATGTTTTACGTCTTACGAACATGCATATGTCTTATGAACTGATCAGTGGAGGAAGACTGAATATTTCTTAAATATTTTCTAAAAAAGAAAAAAAGCTCTTCTTGACATGTCATGCTTTCTTTTTAAATATGTCATCAAGGCAAAAACAACAATTATTTGAAAACAACAATTATTTGAAAACAACAACAACAAAAAACTAATGCAGAATTTTAAACATTTCTTAATCGTTTAACATTTTAAATGGAACTAAAAACTGAAATTTTCAGTGTATCCATAGACTTTTGGTATCCATTGTGTCTCCTAGTATTTTATAAAGCCGAATTAAAAAACACGTTCATTTATCAGATAAAAATCATTCCTTTAATATTCATCTTTACTAGGTTTTCATTACATATTTCAATCTCACTCTTTTCCAACTACATCCGGGCTCATCCTCTTGGTGTTGTGCTTTTTTTCAGCTTGCATATGTCTCTTTTAACACTAGTCAGTCAAATTCCTTGGAGATGGAAGAGGTACTAGTGTTAGACGCATCTAATTTTCCTCTCTTCTCTCTCTCTCTCTCTCTTGCTCCAACTCATCACTCTGGGATAGGGGATTAATGTGTTGATGTAAATTAGCTCCTGGGCTAGATGCTTTCTTTCATCACCTTTTCCTTCACTTGCTCTCTGTAGCTCTCTGATTCTTTCTTCCTCCAATCTACTTGTGGTGAGAAAGGACAACAAACTCAAAGTGCGTTAACACCTGACCATGAATCTTCATCTTGTGAAAGACAGCGTGGGTAGCTCTGAGTTACTCTCACTTCCTCTTAGATCTTTGAGGAGGTATCATTAAATGTCAGCTCTTTTGCACCCAATTAAACAGGAATAAGATAACTGCCCTGACTGATAAGTTTATAGCCTGAAATAAATGCAAAGCCTTTTTATAACATAAAATAAATACTTTGTTGAGCTAATAACCCTCTTGATCATGGTTATAGAGTAATTGCATGAGAGCTCTGTGTAATTGTAAAGCATGGTATCCAAAATGGGGTTTGTCAGGAACTGGAGGGGGTTCTTTAGTTATTTTATCAATATATATATTAAATTTTTGAATGGTCTTATTATGGTATGGTATCATTATACATTTCAATTATTTAATTAATTACTTTTCAACCCCCTGCAGTTCCCTCACAAACCTCATTTTAGATATCCTTATTTTACAATTACACAGAGCTTTCAGAGAGTGAGGGTATATATATATATATATATATATATATATTTATATATATATATGTATATATATATATATATATATATATATATATATATATATATATATATATATATATATATATATATATATATATATATATATATATATATATATATATATATATATATATATACGTTTTGAGCTACAGAAAAGTATTTTTATTCAGCAAGGATGCATTAAATTGATCCAAAGTGACAGTATAGACATTTATATTGCTACAAAAATTTATTTTAAATAAAGGCTGTACTTCTGAATTTTCTGTTAATTGAAGAATCATGAAAAATAATGTTTCCACGAAAATATTAAGCAGCACAATTATTTTCCACATTGATAAAAACAAAATTTTATGTGAAGAATGTATGTAAGAAATGTGAAATATATACAAATAGAAAATTTTTTCATTGTAATAATATTTCACAATATTACTACATTTACTATATTTTCATAAGAGACTTCTTTCAAAAACATTCAAAAAAATCACAGTTCCCAAACTAATTCACAGTAATTTAAAGGGATGATTGTAGGTTAAGCGACCATCAGAGAATCATGAATATTTTAGGGCAAACAGGTTTAAGCGACAAAGAAGGAATATATTATTAAGAAAGGGAGTTATTATTTGTGATTTCACTGCTGGTTATAGATGAGCAGGTTCAAGAGCTGTGAGCTGTTCTGCTCTAGGTGCACACGTGCTTCATTCTTTCCAAAAAGGACCAAGAGAGAAATATATTTCCAATCCTGCATTGGAGGAAGCACCTTTTGCTGACGTGATATATGAGGCACTTTCTCCCTGTCCATTCCAGCCCTGTAGGAGGCAGTTTCATCCCTCTCTGCTGGGGAGCTCAGATTTATGGAGCTGAAACTGTACGCTTGTATATATGCTTTTCAGCCTGTGCTCCCTCTCTATCAACATCAATGTAGTTTATGTAAGGAAGCGAATCAAATTTATATCTTGAAGCATTTTGTCCAGCATGGACACATTGGGCAGTTGTCCAAGTACAGGCGAGCTGCTATTTACAGCCTTTATCTACATTTCTCAGTGGTTAACTGCAAGATCTCTGTATTTTGTAACTCCGGATGTCTCACTGGCAGTATGGGATGGAAAAGCTGGCCAGGGTACATGATCGTTACAAGCAGCTCTGATCACCCAAACATATCTCTCTCTCTCTCTCTCTCCTGCAGTGCATCTGTTTCTGACTGCATGCACCCCCTGTTGTTTAGTCATTAAAGAACATAATATCTTTAGCATGCCCCGGGGCCGAGGGGCTACTACCTCTCAAGGCTGCCGGTAAAGGATGTTTCCAACTGCATCTGTAAACAGCGCACGTTCTTGGTCCGTCAGTGTAGACACATCGGCACTGAACACACTCACAGAGTAATGAGAGCAGTACATAATCCTACACACATGAGAGCAATCAAAAAATGTGTTTCTACCTAGCCGGCCCCCACCTCTTGTTCTGACCGTCGCTGCTGCCCAAAGCTTGTATGATATCCATCACTCCATGTCCATACTGTAACGCTTTGATTCCCAAAACATCCATTCACCAGTGTACGGTGGTACTCAGTTCTGAACATGAAACCAATGGATAACAGGGTCCATCTGTAACATTTTTGTATGTGTGTGTGTGTGGGAGTGATTGGGAGCAACGTGTAAAGACATTGTTCTAAACCAAATAAATAAAAAAATGCCTTGCAACATCTAGAATACATTTTTGATGTTCTGATGCAATGTGGGTGTATGTGTGTGAGCAAGTATGTGATATTTCTGTCTAGTGTGTCTTTTTGACCTGTTCACCACCCCTGCTGTGTGTGCATGGTACCCTCCCTCCATTTATCACTGTGCAGTCCCTTGAGGAAATGAGAGGCAGGGAGCAGCTCCCTCGGTGCAGGAGAGATATACGGCAGGCTCTGTCCAGGCCGACAGCTTCCTCTTCTGACATATGGACCAGAGGCAGGGGCCCCAGAGCCAGGATGGACAACCATATCCTGTGTGGACCAAGCATCCACCAGTCGGGCACCCTTGAATGCAGTTAATTCATTTTAAATTAAGGTACAAGCAATTTTTGCATACTCAAAGGGTTAGTTCACCCAAATATGAAAATTATGTCATCAATGACTCACCCTCATGTTGTTCCAATCCCGTAAGACCTCCATTCATCAGAACTCAGAACACAGTTTAAGATATTTTAGATTTAGTCCGAGAGCTCTCAGTCCCTCCATTGAAGCTGTGTGTACGGTATACTGTCCATGTCCAGAAAGGTAAGAAAAACATCATCAAAGTAGTCCATCGGACATCAGAGGGTCAGTTAGAATTTTTTGAAGCATCAAAAATACATTTTGGTCCAAAAAAACTACGACTTTATTCATCATTGTCTTCTCTTCCAGGTCTGTATTAATTTATTTGTTTATTTATTAAATTAAATTAAATTAAATTGTATTTATTATGTGTTCCTGTAGCTCAAGTGGTAGAGCATTGTGTTTACAAGCTCCAAGTTTCTGCATCTCACACACTGTTTGTTCCCCTGTCCTGAGTTACTGCTCGTTTGATCACTCCTCTAGCCTTCCTTTCACTCTTGTTAATCACACACATGAAGAGAAGGCAAAAGGCTAGAAAAGACAGTACAAATGACAGTAACCTCCATGTTTTCCCCAGCTTTAGGTAATGGGGAGAATCATATGCAGGTGTGAAGTGAAGCCCAGTCTCTCTCACTCATCCACCTTCACTCTTTTTAAAAAAGACATCAAGCAGGTCCATCTGAAGATAACTGGGAGCAGATGCCACAATACTTGATCTCAAATACTTGAACGTTGACCTCTTGGAGCAGCCTCTCAAAATTGGCTCCACCCTTGTTTAAATTTTTTTTCTGAGTATCTGTCTAACCAATGGAAGGTATTTAGGAAACCTACAGTTCTAAAGTCACACTGACTGTAGTGGCCAAAATTACACACCTCACCTTTAAATGTCCCATAAAAAAACAAATAATGACTGAAAGAGAAGGTTGTAGAGAGACACAACCCCTTGGAATAGTAAGACGCTGTGTTCTGACATATATGGCTGGATATTCTTCTACACTGCAGGCTGCTAATGATCTCTACAGTAGATGTGAGCTTTAAAGACTCTGGGGTGGTTACTGATGGTCACAGACCTGTCCGAGAGCCTTGGGAACACATATTACTGATGATAGTCCCCTTGCACCAGAAAGGCTCCAGATCACTTATGGCATTCAGATTGTTCTCAATGAGTATGGCGGTAATCATGAAGTTTAGAACTGATTCCGACTGTCAGAAAGTGAAATGAGGTTCACACAAAGTCATTTATTTCTCATGTTCTGAGATCATACTGTAAGTACTCACAAACACACAACTTGTGAAAGTTAATTAAACTCCTAGCTGTTTCATTCATTGCACTAGTGTTTCCTTTTTTCCTCAGATTTCAGTATAATTTGATTCAGCAGATTTACTCAAATTCTGAGTTATACGCAACTGATGGTCAATTGTAGTGTAATTGTTTTAGAAAGGAAATTAAATGTCAAACATGAAATGTCTTGGTGTGGTTTTAGTAGCCTGCACTTTTAATATATTAATCTAATCGGCAAAAAAAATCTAATTTTTACATACCATATCCAGGCGATGTTCCTGTTGAGATGGGAAAATGTGAAGTGAAATGTACAAGACATTGTGATTGTTTTTTTTGTTTTTTGTTTTTGTGACACACTGATCTCCTCCATTTAATCTCATGTGATACTGTTTATAGTCATCATTCAAAGTGAAAAAGGGAATTTGATGCTCATCACAAGCACATTTTTATCACAGATACGGTTTTGGCAGGCCTGGGTTAACTTAAGCACTGTATGTGCACTGATTTATGGGAAACAGAAAGTGATGATGCCTTTCTCATATTCACGCACACACAATGCCCTGCACTGGCCTGCTTTTATGTGCCACAGTGGTCAACTGTTGACCAGCTGTTTGAGAGAGCTGCAGTTGTGTTTAGCTCTACCACAGAGAAACCTGTAGATGCATCATGCATCAGATATTTGCACACACAATAGAGGACGGGAAGTGTGTTGAGGAGGGTCGTTTAAAGATGGCAGCTCTGTAATTCATGTGTGCCGGTCCTTATTGATCATTAGTGCTTTGGAAATTTAGCTGATTTGTAAATGGCCTTGTGTTCATGGAAACTTTATATAACAAGGATGTCCAACAAGAGAAAGGTGATGTATGTCTCATGTCTGCCAGTTGGAGAACATTATTAACCAAAATCCCTTCAACCTTTGCCAGTCTCTCAGTCCCTCTCTTTAGCATTGTTTCAATTGTCAGTGTTTTATAAGCATGGCATACAATGCTACATAGTGTAGCATATTCAAAGCATAATGAGTGTAATAATAGTTACAAAGAAAGAAAGCATACAAATAATGTTAAGGACAGTATAAATAATAAACAATGTCAATAATATAAAATGTTAGAATAATTCGAAATATTTATTATGTAAATAGTGAGTAATATATTCAAAAATATGTACTCTATATGTACTGGAAAAGTATTGTGTGATAATACATATAAATAGTATGACAGTGAAATAATATTAATTTTAACAATAATAAATATAGTAAATGTAAAAAGTGAGAAATTCGAGTAATAGTTTATTGCGATTCAAAAAATAAACAATTTATTCCGTGTTTTATTATAATTATATATAATATAAATAAAGTACATCATGTAAAATAATGTAAACAAAAACGTGTAATGAAATCTATTTTTATATTTAAGAAACAGTTCAGTGTTTTATATATTTGATATATTAACAGCGCCCTGTCAGTATGATAATAATGTACACATTTAAAAACAAAATAGTGAGAAATTACTTTATTAATAATAAATAAAACAAAAAAGTTAAATAATAACAGTATTTACATTTTTTTACAGCATATTTACCGCACTAAAATATGATTTGGGCCATGAACTTACATTTGTTTAATTTATATATCTTATCATATTATATAATTTATATCTTATCTCAGAGTCATCATTGTAACTGTAAAGCTTTTGAATGGCATGCTCTTTGAAATGATTTTCCTTCCTATTCACGTTGATAAATGTATTTAACTTTAGGTTTTAGTTTTCTTTTTCAGACATCCCAGGCCAAAGCCGAGTCTAGTGAGGAGAGAAGCTGAGAGAGGAATGACTTGCTCACTGAGGTACATGGAACATTTTCTTCTGCCAGCATCAACCATTGGAGTGGAGCAGAGCCATAACCTTGATAGATCGTCCCTGTGTGTGCATGTGTTGGGTTTGTACAGGTTTGAACCTGTTTGTTTGTGAACACAGTTGTCCATGAACAAATACAAACACACTCTGGGCCTGGTTGAATGCGCATCTGTGACCCTTTCAGACAATTTGTGCAGTAGGGTGTGTAGCTCTGCGCTTTGCTGAATGTGTGTATGTGTGCAGCGGACTCTTGGGCCAGGCCATAATGGTGATGGATGGTCCGTGTGTGGAGGCCGTTATTATTTGTTATGTGAGCGGGTTTGTGTGACAGCCGTTGTGGGCCGTACACCTGCTGTGCGAGCTGAGAGGCCGAGCGGGAACAACAGCTGTACGCATTGATTTAGCAGCTCACTCCACAGTCTGCAGGAACAAATCAAGCAACAGTTAATAAAACCTGCCTTTATGATCACAGCCCAACTGCCCCCAAAACAACTGGCTACATCATGTGTTCCTCTAACACCCGCTATTGCTCAAAATTAAAGCCTGGACTAAGGTGTCACTTCTGGCCTCAGCAGGTTTTAACGTCTGAGCTAACGAGTATTTGAAGTTGATGTTAACAAAGGCAGATTTTTTGTTTTGCTAAGCTGTCTTTTTCTTCACTACTTGGGAAAAAGTGTAACTGTGTGTTGTGTATACAGGGTATTAATGTATATACTTTACCTACAGTAAAGGGCTGTCAAATGATTAATGAAAATTACAATTACACGACATGCTGGTTATTGACATTAACAGTATATCACTCTATTTGCTGAGAAGAGTTTCCAAATGAAGATTCGGTTCAAATATGGCATTGTTACATTATTGTTGCGTATGCTGAAATTTTAAACTGGGGTCCAGAGAAAAATTGAAAAGGCAAAAAAAGATTTTACAAAATGAATTGAAGAAGAATTGCTGTCAAAGTTAACACATTAACTTAATACATCAATGAAATATCTTGAACATCTTTGTTGTTGTTTTTATTTTCTCAATAAAAATCATGGTATTAATAATTGTTAATTTTATGATTTATTTTAATCTATAGATATTTAGAATTATAGAATTATTATACTATAGAATTATATAGTTATTTAAATATATGATAAAGTACTAATAATATTTTTACATTTCTTTATTATGTCATATTAAATATATTTCTCACATACTACAAATTGGTTTATATATAAAATAGAGACTTTTTAGGATGGAGTTAATACCTTGTGTGTCTCACACTGTGAGTGCCGCTTTTTTAAGATTCAGTGTCAAATTAAAGTGTCTCAAGACCTCTTCATTATGTTTTCTTTCAGCAAAAAGACGTCCAGCTGTTTAGTGTGTGAACGGCGCTGTACTTTCTGCTGCCAGCTTTCAGTGACTGTGGTTTGGCAAAGCAAGTATCCTTGGTCAACATGATTAAATGTTTTTTAATGAAAATATTTTTCAGTTATATATTTGATTTATTATTGTTTATAATTGTACTATATTAAAGCGTTAGATTCCTTATTTCATTGTTTTGCTGTGCAGACGGTTCATTTGCTGGTGTCAACTCAAGAGTGTTAGCATTCCTGAAGGAGATTAGCTTTTTGATGCTGGACTGTGTGTCTTTACACAGCTGTATGTTTGCTGTCTGGCCTGTGTTAGGCAGTGTCCCATAACAGTGGCCCCATTGTTAGTACCGGGAGCTATGGTGTGTAGGACCAGCCAAATACCAGGAGATTGGACATGGCTCCTGTTTCAGTGAAATCGACATCTGACACACACACAAACACAAACCAGAATGACAGATACAGAATATATGGCTAACAGCATGTGGACCCCCAAAACACCACAGCTATAGCCTCAAAACGATGGCTGTTAATTAACTCAAATATATGATTTCATCTCTTTTACAGTATTCCTTTTTGAATATTTTAAAGCCAATTCACCAAAGCCATCCACGAACATAAACACAACCACACATGTACAAACACTTCGGCAGCCATTTGCTCCTCTGTCCACGCAGCCTGGTGACAACTGGCTCACGAAGTGCTGATGTGATGTTGTCATAGCAGGAGAAAAGGGGCACCTGTTAAATGGCAGGGGTGCTACACTGTCAGAAGAACTAGAATTTTCGACGCATGGGGTGTGACACTGTAATAAGAACCGCGATATTAAGCAGGCTGGGCGAGATGCTGTGATTGCCACTGGAACATTGTTAAAAGAAATCACATGTTAAGCCAGGATGGCCTCTGGCTCTGTGGTGTGAACGTGTGGACTGGTCGTGGCTTATTGTGCTCGACCAGTGGATTGTTAGTAATTCAAAAGTTGGTTGTTGGATGCCAGGGTGATATTAAGGATATATAAAATGATATATTGAAGTATAAACTTAGATGACCATATTAAATGAAGTCCAGGTGCATTCCTAGTTCAGGGGTAGAATATTTAAATAAAAAGTGGAATAGTTTTTGACTGTGAATAATGAACACACACATATGAACTGTAAAACTGTTCTTACAGTGCCTGTCGATGGTGTTTTCAAAATATGTGTGAATTAAGATGTTATAACATAATTAGTATATGTAATTCATATATAATTATAATATATTATAATATCATTTTAATATAAATTGTATCTACCACATTATTTATCTATTATTAAAAAAGACTAGTTTTGGTTTCTGACCTCTGTTCACCCTTTATTACTCACGTCTGTTGTTACATCAATTTTAAACAGACTATATTTCGATGTATTTCAAATATATTTTAATAAATGAACTGTATTTTAAATTGAAAATGAGTTTTAAAGACAATAAAAAGACAAATATTACATGCTTAGGAGTAACACTGCATTACTGACGGTAATGTAATGTAACAAGTCTTATAAACCCCCTCCAGTATGTGAGGTGGCAGTTATAAAAAGTGAATGAAGAATTTGGGTAAAACTACATCGCTGAGGGATTGACACTGACAATTCAGTCTCACACACTCCGGCTGCCTATCTGTTTCATGAGTCCCACAGGAAAGTTAGGAACCAATATGCTAAAATAATCATCTGTCCTGTGTAAATGTGTAATTATATTCATAGAGGATATAGGCTACAGTATTAGCATTGGCACATGTGCATTCCTGTGTGTATGGGATCACGCTCAGTGTGTGTTTATGTGTTGGCTTGCTATTCTTATGTTTTTTCCATGGACAGATCTGTAAGAAGATCTGTCAAGAAGACTTACAGCTGCAGCATTTCATCACATTTTTATTACAGGTGCATATAAAAATTACTAGCCACTGTTAAAGCAACAGACCGGGACATGATCAGAGCTACTACTCACATGCCTCACTGCATGATACCGGGACCTCTCCAATAATGCCCTTTATATTATTTCTTACTCTGCTGTGAACCGGTTCCTGCACCATAGAAAAGATATTTAAGGAAAGGATAGATCATGTCATTCAATGGTTCTTCCGTTTTTTTTTTTTTTTTTTTGATGACGTGACAATGTTTTGTGTCATAAACAAAGTGATCATTTGATTTTATAAATGTTAACATTCATTATGCATTGCCTCACAAGCCACTTATTTTTATTTTATTTATCCATTACACTATATTATTTTAAATATGTAAATATCAGTTCAGTTAAATGTATTAGGGAGCAGAGTTATAACTATAAAGTCATATTTGGCAACTCTATTAAAATAATAAATGTTTGAATTATAATAGGCATTTCTGCACTTAAAATAAATGATGACAAATGAATTCAGCAGTGAACAGCATTTCTTGTGGCAACTCAATGTATTTGCACAGTAATATAAAAGTCGGGACCTGGGGGCCCAGGGCTCCTTAGGAACCGTTCTTAAATTATATGAAAGGGAAAGAGCTGCCAGACAGAAAATTAAGGAGGAAAAAACTTTTCAAGTTGAAATATACACTGGACACAACTTCTGGGCCCCAGACGTCCCTTAACAGCTCTCAGTCCCCTGCTCTCAGAATGAGTTTCCGCCCCATTTTTCCTACATCAAGGAACTGTCTGCACCCGAGCACTCCTTACCCCCACAGCCCTCTCGATAGTTTCATTATTGTACAGCAAAGTCAGCGGATCCATTTTAGGTCTCCGATTTACTGCAGGCTTCTCACTGATGTATTGAGCTCCAGTCAAAGGTATGAAGGCTTGGCCTGTCGGCATCCAATGAACACTCAGGGATCCGGCGGGGGGCTCTGAAGTCAATTGCCATTTGTGAAAGCCATCATCCTGCTTTACGCCTGTGACCTTCGCATGTCCAAATACTGTAAATATCCCAGTGGCCTTTGCAGAAAGCACACAGGCCACTCACCACTCACCCCAGTGTAGTGTCCTCTTAGGCCCCGTCCACACGTAAATGGAGCTTACCCCAATCCGATCTTTTTTTTCCTCGTCTCAAGAAATATCCACGTCCACACGAAACCGCAAAATGATGTAGTATACATGCCAGACCAGTATGTGGCACTGTAATTCTGCCACAGAGATACACTAAGAACAGAGAAGAAGACTCGGACTATGCTCATAAACCTTGCGCGTGGTACACAAACGAACATGGAACAATACATTTATTAATCAGTGTTAATGTTAGTTAATAAAACGACAATCGTTCAGTGTTTGTTCATGTTTTTGTTGCTGTTACGTGACGTAGAGGTGTCTGACTACAGGGGAGACGTGGACTGATGACGTCATCGTTTCAGAAAATATACTGATTAGCCGTCCAGACGAAAACGCAAAGACGGCGTTTTCAAATGTATCCACTTTGGGACCCGGTTTCAAAAAATAGCGGTTTCACCTTGCGAAAACGCCGGATCCGTGTGGACGAAACGCCTATCCGATAACAAATGTGTGCGTATTCACAGAAACGCATCTCCGTGTGGACGGGGCCTTAATGTTTGAATGGTTTTAAACCCTGAAAGGAGGCCACATGTCTGTAATTGTGGCTTTGTGTGATTTTTCACACCTTCCCCTGCTGAGTCAGATTGATTTGACTGGCAGTCAGCTGAGGTAGGTCAAGAGTGTGAAATAAATGATTCCTCTGCGGATTCTCTTTTTAAAATGTGATGCTGTCTGCATGTATTGTGTCTGATGTGATACCGAAAGCACTGGACTCTGTTAAAGCCATTAGTGTCTCTCTTCCTGTCTTCCGAAGATTGGCAGCGTTACAGCAGCAGTGGGGAAAGTCACGGCTTTAAGTTACATGAGTCGCTGTGGTCCTGAGCAAGAATAGCAATGTAAAGAGCTCTGTGAGGGCAGGTCCCTGAGAGCGCTTCATCAGGGCCCTTTTTCCATTATTATTCATGTAGCATACTTTAACATATACGGTAGTTATATGGGAGGCTGTGTGTGTGGCATGTCCTACACGTGTTCAAACATTTGCAGAGGAGGGTAAAATGTTGTGTTCATGCCAGCCAGGTTCCTGTCAGGATTCATATCACTCCACAGCCTTTAGTGTCCACGCATATGTCCAGGGGTGCAAGCGTCTCTCACCAGCACATCTGGCCAGCAGGTGAAGCCTACTAAAGTCCTTTCCACAAACAAATGCATGACCAGACAGAATGTTTTGAAAACATATTATTAATTCATAACGTATTTAAAGAATGTAGCATATTACCCAGGACAAAGTGCCTATTTGCCATACAAATATAATGGTTTGAATGTGTTTTGAATTTTGAATTTTTTTTTTTTTTTTTTTTTGAATGTGTTTTGAAATTTCCCCAGACCTAGATAGGAGAAAGTGCCTCAATCTGAGCTATAAATTGAAATACCACACTGCTGACAATTCTTCAGCCTCCCTTTTTTGAGCAGAACGATGATGCTTAGTGCTCAATCTGATCTGATCTCCTTTAATCTGAGATGTTGTGCTCTTTTTGTGTCAAATATGCACTGTGTTTTTGAACATTGTCTCCCTTGCCATCACCCCTTACTTGTAGTCCACCTTCACTATATTTAGCCTCATATACCCTGCACTGCCACCCTGGGCGCTAGCACCCCACTGATATTCAGACTTCATCTGTCTTTGTCGGCCTGTCAAGCTCCTGTTCCTGCAGACATCCATGGGTGTAAGACAAACTTTCTGATAAGCTGTGAACAATGTTGTTAGACATTAATGATCGCTGCTGCAGAAAGATGATGGATGAGCATCCAACCCCTTAACCTCTTAACCCCTCTGCTTTATTTTATTATCCATTAAAAGGTGAGTACGTTTTCAGCAATATTTTTTATTTTTGGAAGAACTATTCCTTTAAACAATCTCTATATTGGTTCTGATGGGCCTCTGTCTGCTTGCTACAGAAATGGCAGTGACAGAGTAAGAGTTCAGTATAAAGATCCAGCGGTGGAGGACAGTGAGAAGAAAGGGGAATACTGAAAGAGAAAGCAGCCTGGGCAATAAGTCACACACACTGATGTGTGGACAGGCAGACAGATGGATATAGAGGATCAAAAGATGAACTGCAGAACACAGAGGAGAGGAAAGAAAACGTACAATGTGTGAAAACACCATCCCACAAGTCACTCATGGTCTTCATTGTTATTATTCATTATGGTTGCTGCTATATTTTAAGCCAAGAATCATACATATCAGTTTATCTTATCAAATGTACTTGTTATGGGAACACATACTTGGTTGACACAATTGTTAACTTCTCTTGGAACAGGATAAAATAAAATGATAAAATTCAGTTGTATTCCTTTCCAAAAAAAAAAAAAAAAAAAAAAAAAGAGAAAAGCAACAGAAGTTACATCCTTAAATCATAATCATATTCATATTTGTCCCAGATATGTCTTTCCTTAAAACTGTCCTGTGGTTAAGAAAGTAAAATACTCAAATAGTCACAAATGTTGTATTTGGAAATATTTAATGACATAGTGTTTGATTATGACATGAGAGACTTAGATCTATTTTTCTGACCATTTTTTTTTAGCAAAATGTGATCATGGTTGACAAGCAATGTTCGATGTTGCTGGTTTAAAGCAGAGGTTTATGCATGTGGTATATGTATGCATGCATGATGGGAATGTGCATGTATGATTATGTACTGAGTCCTGAGGTGGTTTGTTTTGCCAGCTGTTAGGAGGGAAAGCCCAGTCCCATGTGACCTGTGTTTCTCCAGCTGTTCCCCAAAGCAGGACCTCAATAAAAGCCTGTCTCTCACATGACTCAGTCTGTTTCTCTCATATTTAAACTCAGATTCCCATTGCTTTGTGTCACAGGATCTGATGGTTTGCACTAAGACTCCCCAAAGGAAGAAAAGGTTATGATCCATATACACAATTTTTATGGAATTGTTCCACCCTTCTTTATTTTTTCATTTTTTATCCCACTAGCCACAACCTATTAGCACATAGTTTTTTAATGATCTTTACTTGTTGCTGAATCTTTTCTCATACATACACAATAGATGTTTTTTCTACAATTAAATGAATGCAAACACACACATACACACATACATACATACATACATACATAAACTACAGTTTCCCCAAGAGCTTTTATTTTTATTTTTTGGTGAGAGAAGAGATTTCTTTCAAAAACATTTAAAAAATCTTAATTAATGTTCTGTTGATTGTTTTGAGAACGTTCTGACAAAATGCTGAATAATAAGATCATCTATTGCAGTGTAAGTAACAACAATGAATGAAGATGTATGGAAATTGTTGCACAAAATGGTTACGAATGGATAGAAAAAAGGACCAAAAAAGAGTAGCGTAAAAGTAGCATGACAAACATTGTACCCTTGAAAGTGTACCCATGAGGTTTTGACTGCTGGATGCAATGTAAGTCCTCTGGTCTTAAAGGGTTAACATGTTAGTGTGGATGGTCCCAGCTGGTCAGACACGTCTGTCAGCACAGCTATTACAATCCTCTCTGCCAAACGAAAGGAGAGTAGGCCAGTGTCCTTGGAACCAACTCTGAACATTATTTTCTGCCTGCCACCCAAATACACATTACTTTTAGAATTCACTCATGGACATATGTTCATAAGTGTGTATTTGGATTTATTGTGAGCATGACTGTCCAGTGCTTATAGTGTACCATGTTAACATAAGTCCTCTTTAGGAGAATGGTTTTCGGCTTTGACCCCTTAAACTTCACACAATGTGATAATGCAACAAGGGTCCGTATGCTAAGTGTGAATATGTGTGAGTGCTGATGTCAGTGAGAGACCCACCCTGAGGAGTGAAGGAGAGTGTTCATTTTGCTACTCAACAAAGAAGCTTTGTGGCCTTCAGTTTAAAGTCCCATATGGAGATTAGGGGGATCTCATTTTTTTATTGTGAGTGATAATGAGGGCTTATGCTCACTGCAACGCATGACGACATATTGACCAGAGATTGTATGAGATGCATGATCTACTTTTCCCCCGAAGGGTCAAGAAGGTACGGGGAGACTAGAATTCCACAGAATTCTGCAGAATGTTCCACAGATCTCCACAGTGGTTGGTAATTATATACACTGTATATATACATATCACATGTATTTTGGGGGGAAATGTAAATAAAAAGCTACTTTAAAAAGATTTTATGACAATTTCTAAAGTAATGGCACAGCTAACACAAATACAATGAATTTTAAATTTGTTTGAGATTTTGATAATTTAGAGTCATGAAGATTACGGAAATAAATAATTAAGATACTATAAAATACTGAAGCTTTAACTGCTGTAACTGTTGATGAGTCAACAGAAAAACATACATACATCTTTTCTCGTTCAGGCTGAATTCGCATTCACTCTGGTAAATAGGATTTATTTTGTCTGTAGTGTTGTTTGCAAATTGCCATTTTGCATCTAACTTATCAAGTTTATTTTTAAGTTGAGACCATTGTTTGTCCATTTTTTGAATAGGCATCTGGCAAGGTTGCAACAGTCTGTTGTGCTGCTTGATAGGGCAAACTGGTATGTTAAGATGATGGTTAGGGTGAAAATGCCCTACTTAATTGTAACATATTTAGATATAAGTTTAGTATATGCAGACACATCAGCTAATGAAAACAGACACATTTGCTAATTTAGTTGTCATATTACATAATGCTTAAAAGTCCAGGGCCAAAGTGTCCTCAACATAAATTACTAAATGAGCAATTGTATTTGAAAATTTTGACAATTTAGTTTACAAATGTTGATATTCAGATCAACCTTCCATTCATGACTACAATAAAATGAAGCATGGAAATGTGTAGGCCTACCTGTTGACAAATTTTTACTGGCACATAGTTTAGTATAGTACTGGGATATGATTATAATAAAGTCTGAAGCCAGCAGCTCATGAAAAATGTTGGTGAAGCACGGTGACAGGTCTGACAGGTCAGGCTCTCACAGTCCTTAAGACTTTGGGTTAAATATAGATGGAGGGATTGGATGTGCTCTTGGAGACATGAGCTGAGGCAGTAGAGGAAAGTGATGAGCTCTCCACTTGTTGGATCTTTCTAAAGCCTAGCATGTCTGTCCATCACTCATCTGTTGGCACCTCAGCGCTCAAGTCCCCTTCATCTCACGTCTTCCCTCAGCAAGCATCTCCAGCTTTTAGAGCCCTGTGGTTCTGTCCCAATACAAACTGCCACATAAATCTGGTGCTGTGCACAGGCATTGGGGGCCTTGAATGTTAAGTAAGTGTTTGAGCGACTTTGCTTGTGCAGATGAGTGAAGTTGAACACATGTGTATCTGGCATGTTTCTGGGACAAATTGTACTGTCATGCATTGCACCATTAACATTTTCGCCATCCTTTTGAAGGTAAGACTACACCACACTGGTTCAGTAACAAGCTGGCGGAGAGGCTAAACATCTGAATAGCGTGGAACAAGATGTACAGCTGGGCTTCTTAGATTCAAGTCATCATTAGAACAAGTTTTAACCATGGTGCCTTGCTGCTGTTCCCGTCCCTCAAATGACATGACATGTTTTAACTGATTCAGGCCTCTATCCAAAAGACTATGTTGACTATGATTAAAGGCCCCCTTGGGGGTTAAGGAAAACCAGTGCTTCAAATCCATTGTCACCAGCTATGGGTTCAGTGATTATGTGAAGTCATCATTTTCCTGAAATGGATGGAGGTTTTAAAACGTATTAGATCAAGCTCAGTGACTTGGTTAAGCCTTGGTCCTGGCTACCAGGTCATAAAAATGGCTCACCTCTGATCCAAATCGTGACCGAAGAGCAGCATACTGGAGGTTTCTGGCAGTAAAGTTGGCTCAAGTGTGATCCTGGCCTTAGCATCGTGGTAATGTGAAAACAAATTCATATTAGCAATGTAACTTTTCCAGTCATATGTTTAAAGTCAGAGTGAGGGAATGTAAGCCAATAGTGATTACCTCCAGTATTGTGGCCATTGCTTCAGCAAATAGATTGAGAGGTTTTTGTTCACTTGAGCTCTTAGTGACCTTCTGCAATGGCTGCATGTCACCAATGACACCTGTATATCAATGCATGTGCGGTTAGAGTAAATTTATATGGACCAGAAAGGAAAGGAGTAGAGGAGCCGAGAAAAAGGAGGAGAACAGGAGCAAGGCTGAGCCGAGTGAGGAGGTGAAGAGAGAGGAATAAATTCTTCAGAAGCTTGAGCTGGGAGGGGTGTGGATGCAAAGGAAGAAAGACCCTTAGAAATTTGCTGACAAGATTAATATGCAGTTGATGGAAAGGTTTTCAAGACAGGGTGCCAACAAATAAACACAATTCAAGGATGCCAGCTCTCCCGTGGTGTGGCTCCGCTGAATGAACACCATCATTCCCAGGATTCCATGGAGGTGATCCAGTGTCAGGTGGTCCCAGCCGCTCTCCCTCTGCCTCCAGGGACAGAAAAGTTATTTCATTCTCCAACAAACCAGAATATTGAAGAATGATAAGGTTCACCAGGACAGCTGGAAACTAATCTCACATCCATGCCGACTAAAAAGAGAAACACCAAAAGGAACTCCAAAAGGAGTCCAGTCATACGATACTAGTGAGAAACAATCTACTCTAGAAATCAAGATCATGCTATTATTGTATGTTCATCTCTTCCATTCTATTCTTAACTTAATATGTGTCATACTGTAATTACTTTGTTTAATGTACCAATGATTGAACTTATAAACTGCTAATTGGGTCAATGACATGACACAAGGTTTTCAAATCCATTTGAAACCATCATAAAAACAAAGTCTACATACAAATACATAAAAAAATACAAATAAATCATGGACACTCAAATATGCCACTGACCCATTTAATTTAGCAAATGTAAAACAGTAGCAAACAACTATATTAAATTGCTAACCTTTTAAGTATTTGTGGAACATGTGTCATGTTTATTAGCTGTTAGGCAAAGTCTCACTGATAACTTGATCAGAGATGCTAAGACTGTGCATGCAAAATTCTAAACTCTAAGAAAAGGCGGCAAAATTGTGGCCCAATGTACCGTCTTAATATGAAGAAATTTCTCATATTAATTTTTTAATTGAATTATAAGGAAATGTCTAATAACGTAACAGAAAAAATATTACTTATTATTTTTTTCAAGGACATTATCAATTTTTATGACTTTTTTTAAAGTGTAGTAGAGCTGCACGATTGTGCCAAAAATCATAATTTTGTATTATTCCCTTGAAATTGTAATTGCGAATATTAATTACGATTATCACAATTTAAACTGAATTATGTACATTTACACTGAATTTTATTTTTTTTGTTAAGAATATGTCTTTCTGTCTCTTTAAGTTTAATTTAGTTTTAATTAATTTTATTATTTCAGTTTTAATTTTAACAGACTTATTTCAGCTAGTTGTTTTTAAGTTTACATTTTTCATCTAATAATATTATAACAAAAATTATTGTAATAGTTTTAGTAAATAAGTAAAGCTGTAGTAAAGAAAAATATCATATATTTTGGTAATATAAATTTTTTTTTTTTTTTACAATTTTAGCCGTTCAAAAATATCTGACAAGGAACACACCAAGGCCAAAAACTCACATTTAAAAAAAATCAACCCATTAACCTCCTACAGTAGCTTCACAGTCTTAAGAAAATGTTTTGGTAAAGGTACAGTTCAACTTTGCACTTTTTCTATTGCTTCCCATCAAATTATCAGGTGCTTAATATTTGTGTTTTACAGGCTTTAGGCTGAACATGTGTGTTGGGAATCAGGTTGCAGGGGTAGTCTTGTGTTTTAGGGGTCCAGGGAGACCTATAGTCAAAAAGAGAGGCGAGCATGTCCCCCAGTACAGCACAATAACCACAAACACTGTGCAAAGACTGCTAGACAACACTGAAGTACAGAGCCAACATCATCATGACAACAGCTAATCATTGATTCATTCTCAGAAAAAAGACCTCCGAATGATGATAAATGATCAACAGCTATATGGCCCAGTAGCCATATTTTCAGTCATGGCTTAAACAAATGACATATAAACACCTGCAGTGTAGGAGTTAGTGTGCTACTGAAGCCCAAACGTCAGACAAGGACCAGGGTTCCAGAAGAACTTAAATGGCTGCTCACCCTAGACCCAAACTTCTTAGATTTACTGAGATGTTGAAATATGGGAAGAAGATCTGGGCCTATCAGAGTACAGCAGACTGAGTGAAATTTAGAACTGGTATGGTCATCAAAATTTATTTGCTTAAAAATGGTAAAAACAGTATGCACATAATAATGTGAATTAATATTACAATTTAAGACAACTGTTTTCTGTTTCACTTACTAATTTATTCCTGTGATGTCATTACTCCTGTCTTCAGTGTCAAATGATCCTATAGGAATCATTCTAATATGCGGATTTGGTGCTCAAGAAACATTTCTTGTTATCAACTATGTTGAAAACAGTTGTGCTGCTTTTCAGCAGAACGCTGCTTGGTCAATCAGCACGAAGGACCGGAACTAACGGCTGCTTAAATTCCATTCTGGTACTATGTAATGGACTCAGGGGAAACAAAGCCACACTTTCCCCTCTAGCACTTCAGCGAAGTGTGATTTTACATTCCTATGAGCATGAAGCTCCATAAGAAAGGGGCTGTTAAATCCCCTTCCCCTTCAGTGTGGAAAGAAGGATCTCACTGTATAAATATTACACGGTATGGTGGTGTGATAATGAGATTTGTTTGAAATTAAATACTAGGAGCCACAATAAAAACAGACTCCATACTGTAAAATGTGCAGTGATGGATTTAAACCGTTTTCTGGGGCACTGAAATAATGGCATGAAAAGAAAAATCACGTGGTCATGTAATTGAAGCCCACTCAGTATGTTATTGCTTTAAGAGATTTATGGTCCTGTGGCATGTTGGCCAGATAAAAAGAAACTCAAGACACCAAAAACAAACTTGTTCAGACTTTCGCTCACTTTTGTCTAAAATATATATTTTTTTCCTTTTCAACTAATACGAGATTATATCTTGCTCTTCTGGAGAAGATCTTTGGAGATCAGACCTGGCTCTGTTTAGCCCGTGCTAAAAAGGTTATCTGAAGCGTATGAAGGTGCTAAGCAGAGATCTTTCAGTGCGAGTGCTTCAGGGAGCGTCAGTATGTGTGTGCTTGTTTGTGCAGAACTTCAGATGGGGGTCACTCTTAATGCTTTTATTGAATTAATCACATGAGTGGGAGATCAACCTTGGCCAGAGGCTGCAGGAGGCCCGGCGTCCTGCCCATCGCGGTGATGGCAGCCCATCAGAATGGGTTGCTGCTCTGCACATGGAGAGGGAATGAGAGCGTGGGGTTCACTCTTTAACTTAATTAAACGCTAATATGAAGCAGTCAGTGCATCTGCTTTTGTTGTACGGGGGCGTTGGGAAGGATCTGGGCCACTTAGTGTGTGCTGAAGCTGCTGAGATGCTATTAGTGCAGGATTACACCAAACCCCAGGGCTCTCTGGCTGGCCGCTTGACCCTCAGAAAGGAGATGTGGTGGAGGGGGTCCTGTGATGTGGGATTGGCAGAGGTGTGATCACTGGCCAAAAGATCTACGTCTCAATCCCGTTGTGCTGACAGATAGAAGAGAAGCAGTGTGGACCCTTGAATGCTCTTGAATAGGACAGTGGCAGTGATTCTTGACTTATTTTTTTGTGCAGCGGTGAATGGAATATGAGAAAAATGTAACGTTTTAGGTAGCTGATGTGTTTATGTCTCTTGGTAAACATTCACATGAGAAATTTGGGATTTTTAGTGCTAATTTGAGAAAGTATTACTGCTTAGTCTATAAAAATGGCTGCATATGTTCGATGATTGGCAGGTCGCTCTGTGGTCTGGGTGGTCTTTGCGGTGCTAGTGTTGGGGGAGGGATGGTTATGACAGCTTGCATGCCTTCAAGACATTTTAATTTTGTCCTCCTCCTTTAAAAATAGTAAAAGAAGTAAACCTTAAAGGGATTGGCCATGGATATAGCATGGACATAGCATCCCCGAAGGCACTTCTGACATGTGGGGCTCCGAGTCCACATGTTCCCAATAAAAATAAAAACCATACAGTCTCTAATGAATACAACCTTTCACTGATTTTTTTGTGTGTGTAATTCGCTTTTTACGGCTCATTTTTGACTTGGTTTACTTTCAATTCTTCACAGACTGCAGAAATATATCGAGTCTCGATGTCAAAGGAACTTGACAGACGTTCTGGGAAAGCTTTCACAGTCCAGCTGATTTGATCCTCACAAATACATCGATCTAAACACTGTGATTGCTCTTGTCCTTGCACACACCGTATGGTTGTCTTAGATGTCCATCACGCTCTGGTGTTTACATACCAGACCCTGGTGACCTTTACAAACATCCATTAATTGGAGATAAGATCCATTAGTTGGATCTGTTTCCAACCGAGAGCAACAGCATACAAAATCCAAACAGATCAGTGGACAAAACAAAGAGATCCCTAGGACAGGAGATCCCATCATCCCCACTGATCCTCTGCTCGAAATCACGGATGTTGGATTTTCCTGCTCACACCTGTTGTCAGACAGCTGAACCCAATGATATGCAGGGAAGGCCGGGGCTAGTTGTTTCTTGTTAATACCTGGTAATATATCTGTAGCTTCGTAAAAACTGCAAATTCATTATAAATGTGAGTTGTAAGATTTGAATAATTTACATTACTTTTTTAGAGATCACCTTTTATATAACTATGATTATTTTTAAGTATTTCTAGACAGAGGGATTGCTGGGGGTTTTTTTTGGGGGGGGGGGGGGGGGGGCTGAAGGGGTGAATTAAAATAAAGAAAATATCATGTCAGAGCCAGTAGAATCCCTGTTCGTAATCCTATAACTCCCGTTTTTCTTTTGTGTGAAGTCTAACTACTGTACACTTTGAATAATGGCAAAATGGGGAAATAACTTTTTTTAGTTGTTTAGGCTTATTTTAATGCTTCTTTTGTCTTAATTAAACAGAACAACTATTGTTAAACACAAAACTACAACGACAGAAAAGGTTATAAAATTATTAAATTGCTAGTTTCGCCAATGGTAATGATATTAAAACTAAATAAAACGTATTAAAAGGGTTTTGAAATAAAAACCATCACAGAAAACTCACTGCTAAAAAAAACCCCAAAAAACAATGAATTGTGAAGTAGGATTCTTTACCGAAATTGTAAAGCCTTTGTGAAAACTTCCCTGTGTGACAACTAGCCCCCAACAAAAATATAGGCTATACATTTTCTGTAGACATCTTAAAAGCCAAAGCAGGCACAATGGGTGAATAACACGTAAGTGTGACATTTTATATTAGTTAGGAACGTGGGAAGAAAGGTTGATTTTCATCACGTGTCGCTTGTGCATCCGCTATGTGTGTATCTGAGAATAAACTTACATCCGAAACAACATTTACTTCCATCCAGATCACTTTAGCTTTCCTTTAGTAACCCCAGCTGAATATCTGAATAAGATTAACAATCATAGTATGTGTACTTGGTCTGAGATAAAGAGATAAAATAAGCTATTACTATAATCATCTAGCATGTTATATATTTGTATATTTTTCTTTTGAAATCACATAATCATATGAACTGATCAAATATTTTAGCAAATGTTAACACATTAAAACTTTTACTGGCTAACAGAAGGCTGCTTAGCTTGTGTAATGCGGATGTAGGTCTGGATATATTTAGATGATGTAGGTCAAACCTTTGAAAAACATGTCAAGGACGTTTTTCATTCATCACCCCTGCAATATTTGCATCGTAAATCGAAAAGTTGTGTTCTGTTGTAAAAGTGTTTTAGGAACAAATCTTGACATTGTGTCCATAATCGGTTTGTAGTTCTTTTCCTCGTTTAATTGGACAAATGAACTGCATTTCTCCATGAAAGTATAGAAGCATTATTGTTGGGGAAGGATAAACACGGTGGTCCAGAACGGATTGTAAAAGACTAGAATAAACACAGAGGACAGGACTGAACACTGAGGAAAGGATTGAATGTCTGTTAGGGAGTATTATGAAGTTCAAGACTCTGAAATGACTAATTACATCAGCTGTGTGGATTTCAGGGGAGAGCTCTTAAAAATGTCTCTCTTTGTGTGGGTTCATGGTTGTTATGGGGTTCACATAGCAATGGGACGCTTTCAGAGGCTCAATCGCTCTCCACCTTTGGTGAATCGGTGTGTAGTGGCTCAGAAAAGAGAACAGGATCATCTGACACACAGAAAAATACATTCTAAGATCAGGCCTCGGTTGTTTTATCTCAATTTAAAAGTAAACACACTGGACCACAGGTCAGCCATTACTGCTTGAAATCATTTTCAAGGTGGGAGTGAATTCACTGGTGACTGAATTGCGTTTCAATCCTGAAATGTGGTGGTTGTCAGCTGGAACTGATAGAACAAACCAAAAATGAAGGTGAGGGGGTGAATCAAATGCAAGTAAGGTAGAAAGACACATTAAAAGAATCGCTGATTTCGAGATTAGCCAGTGACTGAGAGCTCAGAGAGGCGTTTTTGGAAAAGCAATGGTGACACCCAGTGGTCATCCCACATGAAATGAGAAATGCAATAGCCCCTGTGTTTACTTATCATTAAACATAAAGCATATTTAAACTTTGATTTAAAAAGAAACTAAATATAGCATAATATATGTATTTATTGAACTTATACAATTTACACACTGTTATAATTTATTATCATTTAAATATTCTATATTGGTCTTGTTTATTTGAAAATAAATACATAATTAGTAATTATCTTTGGGCATTAGCTGCAGAATAACTTAAGTTAAAATAAGGGTTACACTTTATTTCGATAGTCCACTTTAGACATTCTACTGACTGTAAGTAACTTTGTAACTACATGTCGACTACATATCAACTAAATCTCAGAAATTTGCAACTACATGTCTACTAACTCTCAGAGTAGACTGTTAGGGTAGGTTTAGGGTTAGTGTTAGGGGTAGGTTTAGGCTTAGTATAAGTTGACAATAAGTTGAGAAACAAAGTGTTAGAAGATATTAAGCAGACAGTCTACTAATATTCTACTAACTGCTAGTTGACAGGTAGTTGCAAAGTTACTTACTGCTATAGAATGTCTAAAGTGGACTATCAAAATAAAGTGTTACCAAAATAAGTTACCTGCTGGTAAATCTGACCATAGTTACCATCTGAACAGCCCCAAGGGATTGTCAGTATCAGCCTCATCTAGGATCCATTTGACCAGTTCTTGACCGATAAAGCATTGAAGAACCAAAACTGTCCTCTACTAAAGCTTACTTGGTTAAACTGGCAACTGATATACACACTTCACATCAATTTTCCTACTTTTTTCCCTCTCTTAACTAAATGCAGTTTCGATCCCACTGTGCATATGCTGTATACGCTGTCCTAATTGTCCAGTGTCAAATATCAAGGCTTTTTTGCACTTTGTTATTGTTTATGTGTTGTAATATGTTGTTTATATAGAAGACATATAGCAATAAATTGAGAGACACATTCCTGTACATCAAAATAACTTGAAACAAAGTCACCCACTTTTTTTTATTTTACCATCATTATTTTTATTGAGAAGCAACACGATCACTGATATCCAGTCAAAGAAATAAAGGGGGTGTTAGGAGTGGAAAGTGGGCAGTAGATCAGTAAATCTGCCGGATGACTCAAGCGTTGAGGAACCGTGGAGATGTCAGGAACATGTCATACACACTCTCCATGCTGTGGATGTTATGAGTGTTCCGTTATTGCTATGAAAAATATCAGCCACAGTATGAAACTAAATTATTTCTGGACTCAGCTGTATAGTTTTTGAAATTGGTTCAGACCAGGACTACTATTATTCTGTTCTGTTTACAACTGAAGCAGGAGGTCAGAAGGTTATAGGTTCATTTGAAAGAAGGACTGATGTCTCCAACATGTTGAATCTAGTCATTATCAATGGTAGCCATGTTTAAATTAATGTGCTTTTCCATTAAAACAAGGCTGTTTTTGATTAGTTTGTCCTGCTCAAGAAGGATTAACACAGAACATGTTCTCAGGCATTTAACTTCAGCTTTTTTTTCAGAGGAATTTTTAATATTGGTAGGTGTGATATTTATAGCTTTGAAACCCAGACCGGTCTCATAAAATGCTGCAAGCCTTTTTACGGCTTTATAAATACACGGTTCATCTGCTTTTTTCAATACTGTTAGATTGAACTGGTTTGAAAAGGAGAATGTTGAGGGATTTGTTTCATTATTTCCAAGACACTGATGATAAGGATGTTAACACAGAGCAGGAACCTGAAGTGTGAGAGCTGGGTGAGAATCACTGTTAAGGCCAACGAGCACTAAATAGGAGTGAAATATGTCGCTGAAATAAGCAGCATCAGTTTCCAGGTGGTGGATTATGAATCTCACATACGTTCAAGCTGTAAATTTAATCCAGGTTATGAGCTCAGTATAGTCAGTGCTGAAAACAGGTCACCCCTTCTTCAGCCATACAGAAAGATTTAACTCATTTATTTCATCCCTATTGAAAGCTCTTGTGTTTTTACAGGCTTGCAGAGATCAGTGAGATTTAGAATCCGTCTTGATTACTCACTTCTTCATCTTTTCCACAGAATTAAGCATAACAGAAAACATATGGGCAATAATGTTAGGTTAATTTGGGACATTAGGTAATATGGGGCTCCAAAGATCTGATGCATACATTTCTCACTCTATCGCAGTCAAAAAAGTGCCAAATATGTCCCAGATTACTCTGATTCAATGTTAAATTATGCATATTTAACCACTGCTTCTACATAAGAAAATGGCATGATTTATTTGTGCCACTCCATCATTTGATGCACGAAAGATTTCATTATAAAACAGCACTGCTTCTCCTTGGTGGAGCTGCTGCTTCACGGTTCAGTAGCAGCCCCTGCATAAACCTGCCAGTAAAACGCCTCACTTTGGTACTTACATTTAAAAAAAAAAGCCTTTTTTTTATATTTAAACATTAATATCTAAAATTAAAGAGTCTAAGTGTTCTTAACATGTTTTCATAAAATGTGTTTCTTCTTTAAAACTGTCTTAAGCATTTCATAGCTAATTTAACAAAATGGGTATAATATGATTTTATGTAGTCCATGCAGCTACAGTATAAGAACGATGCAAATGAAAATCATAATGGCCATTGAATTGCCGGGACTCTACATTTACAAACATATAAAAAAAAAAAAAAAATAGCCTCACTAATCTGATTTGTGGAGAAATTCACCTTTATGGACTTTAGACAGGTGCAAATGACACATGAACTTCTAAAAACATCAGCGTGATGCTTCTTCAGGATGGTAAAGCACAAAGCAGTAGAGTCTGTTGACAAACACATCAGTTTCATGTGACTGTAAGGACGGCTCTTTCACGTTTCCTTCTCTTTCTCTTTTTCTCTTCAAAGCGGTCTGTGGCATCAGCAAAGAACATTACGTCCTCTTTGCTCTCAACCTCACGCTGCAGGAACTGAAGACCCGCACTGTTAAAACCCAGGACATCCTGAAAACACAGGTAAATGAGAACACACAGGCTTACACAATCTGATCATATGAGTGGTCCCATCCTGTTTCCAGTACTGAAAGCGGTACTCACCCTGATCTCTCGCACTTTAGAGATCGTGTTGGTCCTTAACTCATCAATGACTGACAGCAGCATCTGATTACTGGTGATCTGACCAAAATGGACTCTAGGAAAATGGTAAATGATGGAACTGTTCACCAGGAGCAAAATCACATCGGCCTAGGAAAATAATTACCTCAATGCTAATGAAAGCATAATTCAATAAAAAGGTAAAATGAAATGAATAAATGTAAATTAAACCATAATATGAAAAGCTACAGCTACAGATGAGTACCTGAGCAGGAAGAAGAGGCAGCGGCACACTAGCTCCACCTCCAGGCCCTGCTGTACGTAACCACTGAAGAGCTTCAGCAGATCTGGCACGTAAGGAAACGGCAGCACCAGCAGAGACACTTCCAGCTCACTGAAGAGAAAAACAGAGCCTATAAAACATAATGATACATAACAGATGAGTTAGATGCATTTGACTGGGTTTAAGAAGAGCTCTTACCTGGATCGCACCTTCTTTATTACTTCCAGAACATATCGAGAGGGCTGCAGATATAATAGCAACAGTCAGTAAATATGAGTGATGAATTTCAATTTTTAAAAAGACTTTTCAGCTAAAAAATACATTTGGCTCTTTAGTGTGGTGTATTATTAAAGATGAATTTTAAATAAGCAGTACATGATAGCAAAGATTAATCTAGATATCAAAATAAAGGAAATGTGCATGTATAGTACTGGCTAACTGGCTATTGACCGACATGGTCCTGAAACATTGTGCACCCCTAAATTATTAAACAAATATGACGAGCAAACAATCCCAGTGCTAATAATTCAAACACACGCTCACAGATATATTTCCAAAAGCCACAAGGATGGGGTTCATCTTAGGGGGTGGTAACTGCAAAAAAGAAAAACAAGTAAAGCACCAGCATCATTAGAATGAAATCCATATTTTGTGAACTCTTCAAGCTCCAGACCTAATTATGTGCAGACAAAAAGAGAACTTCAATCGAATGTTGTGTTTCCTCTCTTTAATGGGCTTTGAGTGTCTAGAAAACATCATACCTCCTTCCCCGCTGCCTTGCAAGCGGCTCTGTGCTCCTCCAGCTTTTCACTTTCCTCTCTATAGAGCTCAATAGCCTCCATTATTCGCTCAGCCTATAGAAACGCAACACAAGTGTCATTTCTCCATTACTGAATTTAAAGGAGAGGAGCTCTTTATCTGTACAGTTCGGCAGACTCACGGCTTTCACGGTCTCAATGGTCTTCTTCCCAGCGGGCTCTGCCTCTCCTTTAGTCTCTCCGGGGACCTGCGATACACGAGGAAACACTGAGACCACGCAGAGACATAAACACAGAACTGTTCTCTAGGGTTTAAGAGAACCACTTACCACAGGTTCATCACCTTTAGCTAACGACTCCTCAAATTCTGCTTCCCTTTCCTGAGGAGAAAATAAAATGTTCAGAGAAGTCAGCAGACATATTCTAATGCTGTGCATAGAGTAGATGTGCGTTTTTATAGATTAACTTTTAAATGCTGATATACTTGGGAGAATTAAGTTTCTTCTTTTCAATCCCAAAATATTTTATGTATTACATAACCATGTATAGTTTTTGTGTAGTTTTTCTAATTCAGCTTGACATGACACACTAGAGTCTATTGGAGGTGTAAATGTAAACCCGTTTTCTCCTTAGTAACATTCTGCTGAAAAACCAAGCACTCACCATCTCCTTCTCCTCCTCCAGGATGATGGGCTCCCTGGTTCTCTCCCACAGTCTGAGGGACTTATCATGCGACGAGGAGACGATGTGGTCTCCATTGGGGCTGATGGCCAGGCACCAGACCTCACGATGATGACCCTGAGGAACATCCAAGGGTCAAAGTTCAAAAATACAGTCAAGAGTATGAGCGGGTCTGCAATAATGCAACAGTTCCAACACATCTTCGTCTGTGATTACAATGATTAGGGCTTAAACAAAAGCAGACTGCAGCTTACGTAATGAGATCAGCCTCCGCTCCATATTGACTGGGCTCTTATTATAACTCTAATCCTTTCAATACAACAGCGACCTTTTTTCAACTCATTCCAGCTATGGAAAAACGCCTATTGTAAGCAGTCCAACTATCAGAGAAAGGTCACCTCCAACGTCTGGATGTGCTCGAACTTATCAGCGTCCCACTGCTTGATCTTTCGGTCCTTTCCCGCAGTGAAGAACAGATGGGTTTTAGGGACAAACTGAAGAAACATGACACTAGGGAAACAGGGAAAAAACAGTGGATGACAAATGATGACCATCTGGGCTGATGTCATCCAGCAACTACAGGGATCGACTGGAGGGATGTCAACACTGTAGGTAGGTGTCACCTGACCGAACGCTGAAATCACTGCACTTGTCATCAACCGGAATCATAACAATATAATGTGACTGGACCGGCAATGCAGCAGTGTTTTATTACCTGTCGTCATGTGCAAACATGGAGCGATGACAGTCTCCGAAGTCCAAACCCCAGATCTTGACGTTTCTGTCCGCTGAGCCTGTGGCGATTAAAGCGCTGTCCTGCAGAACATGCACAGAAACCCACAAACAACATTTGAGCATAATTACACCATCCGCCAGAATGACTTGCAGGATGTGTCAATGCACTCACATGTGAAATGTCCAGGCACAGAACGGGCAGCTTGTGTCCATACAGCGACAGGAAGAACTAGAGGAAGTCGAGACAGGTGGCAAATCTCTTATTATTCTGCACAGCTCTCATATCTGTCCTCTAAAGCACTGCTGTTGTTTTGAGTAGAGTTGGACGGTAGGTATGATTAAGTCATATTACACGAGTGGTGATTGGTTATGGATTTAACATACCATGTGAGATACCATGTGTTGCAGTATGAGAAAAGTACTGTAATGCTGCATGCCGTACTTGCGGTTTACCTTTAGAGTGTCTGTGTAAAAGATCTTGACCGTACAGTCTAGAAGAGAGACAGCCAGCAGTCTCTGGTCAGGACTGTAGCGCACACACAGCACGTCCTCATCTAACTGCAGGGTGCGTGTGTGCTTCACCGTCAGTCTCCTGTGGATTACATGAAGCAATAACACATTAAAGCCAAGTAGAGAAAGAGAGATGGAGAAGTCTGGATGAGAGAGCCATGCTTTGTGATCACAGATAATAACTCACTTGTTCTTCCCAGAGTCCTGATCCTTTACGAGTTCAAAGTCCCAGAATTTCACAGTCTTGTCAGCACCACCCGTCACAATCCCTCTCTGTATAAACATACAAATCAGGAGTCAAATTTGTTCGCATGAAGCTAAAATCCTGGCTGACAGCTTACAAAGACTTTGGAATAAAGTCAGGACTGTGGTGTTTTGTAGGGATGAGAAGCTCTTTGTCATTCGACAGAGAGATCGGTATTATACCTGGTCTGGAGCGAGACACATGGACCAAAGAGCTCCATCATGGGCATCAGTCGTCTCTAGAAGGCTTCCTGAGGCCAGGTCGAAAATCTGAATCTTCCCACTCTGTTATAGAAGACACATAAATACCACAATATGGAACGAGCTGCTAAAAATAATGCAAAATACATTTTTCATAGCAAAAGATATATGGACTAAAAGTTTTGGAACAGTTTCAGGATCTTAATCAGCATTCATTAATTAGCTAGTTACAGGACAAGCCAGATCTAATGGCAAAGGCATCTGATGCCAGTTACAGGCAACCTGGCACCATGTCTTTTTTTTGGAGCTTGATTGCCCATATCATAACCAGTGAACAGAGCAGAGCAGACATTCTGCAAACCATCTTATTTTGTGTTCCACAGAAGAAAGTCATCAGGGCTGCACGATAAATCACATGCAATATTTAATGCACATCTTGTCAGTAATGCTGGTTCTGTAATCAGTGGTAAATCACTTTTTTTTTTACTGCTGATTACAGAACCAGCTTTACTAACAAGATGTGCATTTTAAGTATCGCATTTATCGTGCAGCCCTAAAAGTCATGCAGGTTTATAATAAAGTTAAGCAAATGATGACAGCATTTTATTTTTGGGTGAACTATCTCTTTATTGATTGATGATAGAGATGTGAATAGTTATATACCTTTGTTCCTAAGATAATCTGTCTGTCTCCAGGAACAAATAACGAGCAGAGAGCATATTCACATCCCATGGTACGAATGACCTGCAAGGTGGACCTGAAAAAAGAAGATACATCCTGTTAAGGATTCGCAATCTATAAACCCATGCAAAAAAAAGGTAATTGATGGAAAACATGTGTCATCTTCACACTGACCTGTTCCACACTTTGACCGTCTCTCCAGAGGCGGAGAGGATGGCTATGTTATCTGAGCTGAAGGCCAGAGTTCTGACGTCTGTACGATGACCGCTCAGTGTGAGGCGAGAGGTTTTGGTACCAGTAGGATTCTTCTCTGAAGTCTTCAGTGTATATGTCTCCACTGTGTTATTCTGCAGAAGAAGAGCAACCTTCATCTCTCCGTTAGGAACCAGAAGGCAGTCCATTGATCTGTAGATTAAAAAAAAACAAAAAAACATTACCATCAATACTTGATGACAGTAACATGCACGAGGGCACTGTGCTTGCATGCTTACTGACCTGATCTTGGATGACGCCTTTATGTTTGCCAGCTTTTGGATCTCATCTCTCAACTTTCTCTCCACTACAGGTTCAGGCACATCATCTCCTCCTCCTTGAGACCTGCATAACATAACAGTTCATCAGAATATCAGAAAGGCTTAGAGTAACAACTTCATATTTCAAAACAGAGGTTTACACACTTTGTTTTCTTCTTGGCTTTTTTTAGTTTTCTGTCCATTTTTTTCTGGACCTCTTCCTCTGACAGTACAGTGAAGACTTCAAGCGTAGCATCCAGGCCCTGTTGAGATTTAAAGAGAAGTTATATGATGTAGGTTCAATTTTTGCCTAATTATTACATTGCTACTTTTAATAAGGGACTTCCGATCAATACCTTTTAAGCTAAGGAGAGTGGAAAACTTTTTCCAGCATGATGTGATTTTTTGCAAAACACTAGTATACACAATTATGAAATATACTTACATGGCATGCAAGCACTTTAGCTTTGGCGTCTGTGACCAAGGACACAACCCTGTCTCTGGCTTCCCTCAGAACAGAACCAGCTTTCTTACAGCTGAGAATTCGCTGTGGACAGAAATCAGATCTTTGATGAACATCTGAAGGAAACCCTTTTTCTTAAACTAAACGAAGTGTACTGTGTCATGTCAAATCACTAATATCCACTGAATACTGGAAGAAATATTACTTCTTCTGGCTCTCCGTCAAGTCCGTCCTCATCTTCCTCTTCATTCTCAAGAAGAGTTCTGGCTTTCTTTTCCTGTGGCTCCCCCACTTCTTTACCCTGTGAAGACACTTTAAAGTCATTCGAAATACATGAGATCACTTTCAGTTTTCTATATGAGAGACAAAAGATCACATTCAAGACTGTATTGGAATGTAATTCAGCCTACAACGTAACCATTTGGCACAGCATGAGTGATATTGCCTTACCTCCTCAATGTACTGAATGTCCCAGGCTCTGAGCTCACTGTCAGCAGACCCTGTGATCAACCTACTCTCCTGGTTCAACAGGACCATTCCCCATACCTATAGAGATGGGACAATGTTGCACTGCACTACAACACTCAGATATACAGATTGTGCTGGAGCCTAATCATTTACATTCATTAACATGCATTAATTGTATTGTGTAGTATATTTCAGAAAGATCAGGACAGTCTCGACAGTGTCCAGTGATCCTATTCACCTCAGTGCGATGCCCCACCATGGTCTTGAAACAATGCTGTGTGTCCAAGTCCCACCACTTTACAAAACTGTCCTTAGAGCTGAGGAAACATGAGAAACACAGATACAGATCAGCAGCACGTTACTACATCACTGCACCAAGGTACACATCCAGTTACTTTATTTTTTTCAGCATGAAGTATTATATAAAACGAAGCAGTCGGTTCAGAAAATGTAGTCAGTCAGTTTGTAGTAAGTTGCAAATTGCATTTTAGAGAGATCAGTGTATGTGTAAGTCACATTTCATTATATAAGTGAAACCACTAGCATGTGGGAAAAGGCACTATACAAATAAACTTGTCCTCATGTACTATTCACTTTAGGCAAAAATACAAACATTTAACATTTTTTACATTAATTACATTATATAAGCACATTTCAAATGATAAAAAGGCTACTTGCATTATGGAAAATGATGTGTCCATGCATGTATGTATATAATCTTATATAAAATGTTGAACATTTTCGAATGTAAATTCATTTCAATAAAATATAAAGACTGATTTACCTTGTAATCAGCAAGTTTTTGCTCTCCAAAAACAAAATCTGTGTGATTGCATCTTTATGTCCTTTGAGTCTGTACAGACCACACTCATTGATGATGTCCCACACAATCACATCTGTGTCCTGAAATACAACAACATCAAAAAAATGATTTTACTTCATACATAACTGAAAATCAATAATAACAACAACAACAAAAAACCTGTTCTGTTCTTACTCTGGAGCCAGTGACGAGACGAGCTCCCAGTGCATCATATCTTATAACCGAGACAGCTGATTTGTGTCCACTGAAGGATATGCTGCTTTCACCGTTGAGCAGACTAAAGATGCGCACACCTCCGTCCTCATAACCTACAGCTATGTGGACGCCATCAGGAGAAGGACACAGGTATGTCACCTCATGCTTTTTACCTTCAAGTATAAGAACCTGAGAATTGAAAGGTGTAAGTGCAATGTTTATGACTTTATATAAACTGATGAGTAAATGTACCAAGCAATCTTCTAAACCATTTAAAGCAAGTACCTTCTCAGCTTTGCGGACGTCCCATATGAACACATGCTCACAGGCTCCGACAGCAACATATCGACCCTTCTCACCTCCCCTGAGGGTCACAAATGCGATATTGGCCTTCTGACTGCCGATCACTCCAAATACAGCACTCGAAACATAGCGCAGGTACTGCTTCGTTAAACCCATGGCAAGCCAGAGGCTGTAAACACACACACACACACACACACAAGGTAGTGGAGTTAGATGTGTATCTCCTTTAATCTAGCAAACTGTGCACAATTTGTCATGTGAACATATATTTAGAACAAAACCAACTATATTTTATAAATCGGTGTATTTAGCTAGTAAATGTACCAAGCATTTGCTATATCTTTAATTATGATATTAATGGTGTGGTTTTTTTTTGGGTTTTTTTTTGGTTCCTTATAATAAATAAAGAAATCCTAATTGGCGAAAAACTAATGTATAAAACCATAAATATAGTGCTTGCTGAAAAACTAAATTGTTATAGAACGTTATAGATAATAAATGTCACACATTTCACGAAGCTCTTAACTAACGTTACCTTTAAAAGTTATGATTGCCAATTGTAATGTATATTAATTGAACGATCAGACCATAAAATGAAAGTGAGATCCAACGCCACGCTTCACAGCAACGTGAACCACATGCAGTCTGTTTAATCTTATTTTCAGCGAGCAAGAGATATGCAGATATTAATAAACTACAAAGTTCAAAATAAGCAACTGCGTATAGAAAATGTAGTTACATACTTTGTCGATTAGATGTATATTTTATCTGCAGTCTTTTATGATAATATTGTTTCTGTGGATGTGGAGAACTTCTACATGCTTTTTGGTCGCATGTGTGACATCAGGTAAAGACAAAAGCGGTAGATTACCGAGCGGAAATACGATGCAACAGCGCTTGCAAAATGTCGCAAGAATGTTTTTATAGACATTTGTATCACTCTACAAATATGTCTTCGAATGCTTCCTTATTATTCACACGGCTTCATGCGTTTTATGTATCTGTTCTTCTTTTGAGGCACGTGTATGGTATCGATTACTTTGGTCTGTGAATGCGAAGTCATGTAGCTGCCCACGAGGCGCAAGATGTGTTCATAATTACACTTTATTTAATTCATTTATTCATTATTATGCTTATTTTTAGCTTTGACACTGTAAAGTCGATTAAAATATATGTTAAAATCTAAATGTATGTTCTATTTGATAAGTCTGTGCGTTTTCTACACGGATCGACAACATAGCCACTGCCCCCACTGCATTCCCGGAAGTGACGAGCTTTGTCCTCGTGAATCAGCTGATCAGGAAACTCGCTGAATGTTGCAAACACGACGTGTTGACCACAAGCAGCTAAAATCACATTTAACAATGACCCATTTAAAAGCGGAAGCACAGGAGGATCACAGTGATCTTTAACTCTGTTAAGGGATTCGTTCGACCTAACGTGGGTTTGTGTTTGGGGTAGCTGCATCAGATGACATCTGGTAGGTCGCTGGTCATTGTGAGTGATTGATGGTGGTTAAAAGTCGATATAAACATTTGGTCTTGTTAGAATAAGTCTGACGTGTTGCTCTCTGAAACAGGATTATTCCTCATTGTTTGTATGTTCCTGTTGCAGTAGAGATGAAACTTTGACGTATTTGAACAAACTCATTGTTTTGTTGCTGTTGAAATCTAATTTGGCGAGTCGACCTTTACACATGCATCTAATTTCTGCTGAATATCTTCTGTGTTCCTGAAGTCCCGTCTGGCTGCACTGATACAGCCTCTCTGTTGTGCTTGAAAGTCAATTAAGTTCATGAACACTACACTTCTCATACTGCACCTGGCACACAAAGTTTTCCTGAATACTTTTAAAAAAAGACAACAATTGTAAAGGTTCGGGAATTTCTTTCCTTCTTTTATTTTCCTTGTGGTTTTATGTTTTATGTGAATTAATTTTGATAAAAGCACTACACTGTATTCAGATATAATAACAATAATGCAGATATCATGTTGTTGTTTTTTTGTAAACATCAGTTATTGAGTGTGAAACCCTTGCATGTATATGTGGGTTTAAAAAATACAACATTTACTAAATTGGTTCTCTAAAAATTACAATGTATACAATTTAAATTAACCTTCAAGTATTGTCTTGGACAATAGTGGCCCCAAAGGACTGCTTTAATTTCATACACCATTTATCTGCCTGAAACTCACTGAAGTCTGCCATTATAACCACGGTCTTACATGTTTTAAATGATGCAATGCCAAAGCCCAGGTCAAACTAAACTCTCTTTCTGTGTTAATGCACCTCTGTGTCTTTTCAGTTCAAAATTGCTCACTGAAGCTACAGGATGGATCCTTTGGGAGCTCGTTCCCAGTTTGTGGAGGTCCAGACCCTCCCCACGTGGGACCAGCCTCAGGGAGTCCAGGACGAGGTGGATAGAGGAAACCAATTACCAGAGGAAGATGAGCAGCTGACCAATCAGCTCAATTCTTTAGAGTCCCCTTTCCCCTTCAGAGAAGACATCAACAGAAAGATTGTACTATTGTGAGTGTTGTTTTCACTGTTTATTTTTGTTATTTTAACAAAAATCACTTCATAAACAGACTACATAAATCTGTTTTTTAGTACTAAAAGTCTAAACTTCAAGATTATCTATACATGTGAATAATAATTGGTTTAATTCAGTAGTTTGAGATCAATCCATTAGTAATTTAGACCTAAATATTATGATGATCTTCATGTCTGTTAGTCATTCCCTCGTGCACACAAATCCCGAAACATATTTTCCTCAATCATGTGACTGTGTAAAAGAGGTCCTTTTGGTTTTCAGACCAATGTAGCTTGGTTAGGGCAGAAAGTTAAACATCGCAGTTGTATTTAGAAATATTTGAACTGATCTAGGGCTGTAACTAATGATTATTTTGGCAATCAAGTATTCTACTGATTATTTTCTGAGTAATCTGATATTTTTTAGTAACACAAACAGACCTAAGTAAAAAACCAGGCTTTAGTATGACTATTTATATATAAACTAACAATGAAGCAATAATAACTGGCTCAAATAAAAAATCAAAACCAAGAAATTACAAGATTTTATTAATTCATAGTTTCTCTTTTTTTTTTTTTAAGAAAGCGGAAACTCATTGCATGCAACTTCTCTTTGAAGTCAAATTAATAAAACCAGTCCTTCTGGAAATTGAGTCATGAATAGAATTCAGCTGTAGGGGAATTTACGGTTAAAACCCAAGGACCAGATATGTCGCAATGAAGACCAGGAGTCAGAGATGAGTTCAATTAATAATAATAATTTTACTTGAAGAAAATAGTTTGCAATTTCATCAGCAGAAGTCAGCTTCAACACTCTCGAAGGAGTTCGCAGGCCGCCCCATACAACTTAAAATCAACCACAGTTATACCCTGACAGAGGATACTAATTGCGTCAATACATAAGTCAACAAAATTCTGATTGGTTCCAAAACCTAGATAAAACTCTCCAAAGACGTATATCTGATATGCTGGACACTGGCAGTTGATCGTTTGTCCTGGGACTGTCTGAGCTTCTCCCTGTACAGACAGATACTAACACACATACGCAGAGAACTTATCTAAAATTCAAGGCTTTCTAGTACTGGCGAGTGTCTTATCATTACGGTTGGATACACACACATAATATGTGGCAATTACTCTTAAGGAAAAGAAATACAGCACACATAAGGTTACACATTTCACGCTTGCTATAAATTGATTAATAGTCAAACAAGAAATCATGTAATAATATAATTAATATCAGTATGAAGGATATGGCAACTCGGCATCCACTCCTTCACAGCAGTACACATAGTTTTATGCTTGCAGGATTTGTTTATAGTGATTTATTATAGCGTTCATCTGATTTCCATGTATCTCATTGCAAAACTGTATTTTTTTTTTCGTTAGTTAAAAAAAATGAAAAAATCGACGTGATGGCATAATCATATTTACATTAACACTTAAAGTTACAAAATAACATTTTAAAATAGTGTTATTTTAGTATTAATAATAGTATTTATTAATATGTTGAGCTTTTATTTTCATATTTTAAGTTGAATTTAGTTTTAGGTAATTTGTTATGTGCATTTGTCTTTTTTTTGGTTTTAGTCTAATTTAAGTTCTTGAATTTCTGTTAACTGCTAAGGCAGTGTTTCTAATTTCTAAATTGACGTTTTCATTCAGTATTTATATTTGATTTTATTTCAGCTTTATTTCATTTACCAATAATTTTAAGCATTCTATTTTACAATAACAACAATGTTATTTATGCAACATTTGTTTCACACAGCTTTTTCATAGATTATATGATGTTCTGTATCTGATGTGCTGAATTTATATCATTCCCTTATTTTACAGTAATGGAGATGTGGCACTTTTAAACTGCACTGCAATCGTCAACACAAGTAATGAGACACTAACGGACAAGAACCCTGTATCAGACAGTATCCATAGATATGCCGGACCTGAACTAAGGGATGAACTACTCAAACTGAAAGGTAGGGGGCACAACCAGAACAGCAGATGGAGAATTGATCTCTAACTATGATCTTAAACTAAATGCTGTTTGTGTTTGTTACACAGTTTTGGAATGGATATTAATCGAATTTCGTTGGTATCTCATTTTGTGTCACTTCCATTGGAGTGATATGCGTTTGTGTATATTTCTACAGGATGTCGGACCGGGGAAGCAAAAATGACAGAGGGTTTCAACTTGGCTGCACGCTTTATCATTCACACAGTTGGACCCAAATATAAAGCCAAGTACCGGACAGCTGCAGAGAGCTCTCTTTACAGCTGTTACAGAAACGTCATGCAGCTTTCCAAGTAAGCTGGACCATTCCGATAAATGTTTTTGAGATTGTTGCATAAATATTAAATGTTACCTCATAAAGACTGTCTGGACATTCTGACATGGTTATACTAAGTAAATATGCTTAGATATTATTATTGTTATATCTGTAAGTCACTCTCCAAGATCATATCAGACAGTTCAAATACAGTCTAAATCAAATATTTTAGCATGAACTTGTGTTGATTGGTGGAGCAGTGAGGCGTTTAGTAAAATAACACCATCCTTTGTGTTCAGTGCTTGATGATTATTAATAACAATGTCTGATGATGTAAAGAATAAACCCAATGCGCTTCTGGAAAAGAAAGAAAATTATACAAGATTTAGATTCCGTCTGTGAATACATTAGCTTTTGTGATTTTTAACCTTGGCTAAGGATAAATGCAAATTGATTTCTTTTTTGGGAATGAGTGTGTGTGTGTGTGTGTTAACAGGAGGCATTTATGACAGGGATGCTTTACTATGCAAATAACATGTCATTAAAGACACTGCTGCCTGCTCTTAGATGGAAAAACTGGCTGACTAATGTCAACTATGTGTTATTGAAGTACATGCAAGATATTTTATGTTTATTGATTGTGTTTCTCTCCTCAGGGAACATGCCATGGCATCTGTGGGCTTGTGTGTGGTCAGCACAGTCAAAAGGGCATATCCGCTGGAGGATGCCACACATATAGCATTAAGTAATTGCTGTTTAATTCATTTTATTATACAAGTGTTATACATCACATGTGAGGTCACTCCTTTCTGATTAAATTGAGAGGGATTTCATCAGAATGTGTTCCCCCACATTTATGCTTTTAGGGACTGTTCGTAGATTTCTGGAGAACCATGGTGAAAATATTGAGACGGTAGTGTTTGCTGTTTCGGATGTTGAGGAGGTGTGTGGCATTTCATTTTCACTGTTACGCAACAGCCTCCATCCTTGAACTCTCTTGTGTGCTCTTTCATTTTCTAATGAAATTCTCATTTTGATTTAAAAGCCAAACATTATTTGTGTTTGTGGGTTAAACTAACTTGTTTTCTGAGTGTTCCTTGCTAACATTTTTTAAAATTGCATTATAAAAAAAAAAAAAAAAATATATATATATATATATATATATATATATATATATATATATATATTGCACAAATGTTTTAGCATGTGCCTGAATGTGTATCTATGATCGATTGATTAATTGATTTTGTTTTCCAGCCAGTGTACAGGAAGTTAATGCCATTGTATTATCCATGCTCAAAAAGAGAAGAGAAGATCAGTCTGCCTCTCCTCCCTGCTGACATTGGTAATGCTGAGGGGGAGCCCGTGGTCCCGGAGAGACAGATCCGCATTGCTGAAAAGCCAGGAAATCTAGATGGTGAGCTCAAATAATTGTTCACTGTATCATCTTTTCAGATCTTTTAGGCAGATTTTCTATTCAAATAATTTGGGCTGCTAAGATTTAAAAAATATATTGGCCAACCGATATTGTTTTTTTTTTTTTTTATATTGGATGCCCAATATAATTTTATTTAATATTTAAATCATTTTGAAAATGTATTTAAAAAATAAATGTCAAATTAACATACTTCTTTAAAAGACAATGTATGTTTCACAAATAAACATATATTCAATAAAAATATAATTAAAAAGGAAGTAACCACTGTAACCAACAGAGCACTCAGTATTCTGTAAGTTTGTGTGCGTTGGAAATCACTTTATATATATATATATATATATATATATATATATATATATATATATATATATATATATATATAAAGCCAAAGTAACATTGATTTTAAATACAGCACACAGTGAAAATGACATGAATCTGACTTTGGGCAAAAGCATGAAGCACAGTATAATTTGAAATCATAAGTTTAATGTATTCAGTTTACACGGAGTGACCGTCACAAAGTGCATACACTATCGTGCAGGATACAAATGCACACTTCATTAAGTTCTCACAGCTGGATTCGACAAAGTTTGCAAAGTTTGTGAAATTAGATGTTCATTAGTCATTCAAAGTTTTGTTTCAATTATATAAATGCCTATTTGCTGAATGCTGACGGTATTATAATGTTTGCCTTTCTATAACTAACAATATAAAAGCAAGCCTAATAATTCTTTTTGTATACATTTTACAAGTTCTATCTTAGTGATAAGTGAGTGATGTGACATTTAGCCAAGTACGGTGACCCATACTCAGAATTCGTGCTCTGCATTTAACCCATCCAAAGTGCAGAAGCACAGCAGTGAACACCCACACACACTGTGAACACACACCCAGAGCAGTGTTCATTATTTATTCTGCGGCGGCCGGGGAGCAGTTGGGTGTTCGGTGCCTTGCTCAAGGGCACCTCAGTCGTGGTTTTGCCGGCCCAAGACTCGAACCCACAACCTTAGGGTTAGAAGTCAAACTCTCTAACCACTAGGCCACGACTTCCCCTCTGAGAGACTGTGGACAGAACTGTTAACAACGAGAGCGAACAAGAGTGAGAAAGTGAGCACTGTGACAAACTAATCGGCCGATGCAGATATTTAAAAAATGCCAAAATATCCGCTGATATATCAGTCGACCACTAATTCATATTTAAAGTGCCCCTATTATGCCATTTTTACAATTCCTAATATTGTTTTGGGAGTCTTCTACATTAGAATTAAATGCAAAATGTCAATGTTGTTTTCTCAAAATATGGATTTAATATCACCTCATTTTCCATCAATTCTCAAACGATTCATTCGAAGCAGTTCAAAGATTCAGTCTCTCTAAACCCCTCCTTTCTGTGAGTCTGCTCTGCTCTGACTGGTCAGATGGCTAGTCTGTTGTAATTGGTCTACAGCAGGGATCCTCAAATCTGGCCCATGAGATCCACTTTCCTGCAGAGTTTAGCTCTAACCCTAATCAAACACACCTGAGAGCATGCTAATCAGTGTCTTCAGGATCATTACAAAATCATAGGTAGGTGGGTTTGATCAGGGTTGGAGCGAAACTATGCAGCCCATTGGCCCTTCAGAGCAAGATTTGAGGAACCCTTGGTCAATAGCGTACAACTGCAGTGTTTCAAGGGTTCGAGTCGTTCGCGACCGGCCAATGTAGAAAATAGGTGCGCATTATGCAAATGTGTTACCCCGTAATGTTTAGCCATCACGAAAGTGGGATTTGAATAACTAATGACTCGTTTAGGCTTTAAAGAGTCAATTTTTTGTTTTGGGAGACAGTAACTTTATTTATCTTGCACTTTCAGCACACAGATACATTATACACTGCACGAAAGGCAATATTGGAAATGGTTAAATAGGGACACTTTAAAGAAAAGTACATAAAAATGTTATTATGTGAAAAATTTTTATAATTTAAAATGTGTTTTCTATTTGAATATATTTTGAAATGTAATTTAATCCTGTGATGCAAAGCTGAATATTCAGCAGCCATTACTCCTGTATTCAGTGTCACGATCCTTCAGAAATCATTCTAATATGCTGATTTGGCACTCAAGAAACATTCCTTTTTGTATTAATGTTGACAACATTAACCTGCAATATTTTTGTGGAGGCTCTGCTACTTTTTTTTTTTTGGATTCTTCTAATGGAAAGTTCAGAAGAACAGCATTTATTTGAAATCTTTTGTGACATCATAAATTAACTCTTTACTGTCACTTTTGATCAATTTAATGCATACTAGCTGAAAAAAAAAAAGTATTAATCTGTTTCAACTTTTAGAAGAAAAACAACAAATCTTACTGAATGGTAGTGTAAATGTCTTCAGTCTACCAAACAAACAGTAGGAGTAAATGTTTGCAAAAACCGTTGGAGAACATTCATCAGAAGGACATGTATTTACAGTGTGTAATGTAAAAGTAATGTAAAAATGTAAAGTTTTTTTTTTTTTTAACAGAAGCGTATTCATGTTGTATTTGATTTACTGAATGAAAAACAATTGCCTTTTATAAATGTGATAGAATAATGATTATGAGCAGCATGCAGCTGATCAAGTCATCTCTTCCTCCCTGGCCTTTCATTTGGATCTGTTAATGGGTGTTTCATGAGTCCAGGGGCCTGTTCTTCGTACGTCGCTTATTACATCCAAGATCAAATGACACATCCAAGATGATATCATCGTGCTAATCATGATCCGGCTAATTGGGCTCTTCGAAAACACCTGTTGTGTATAATTAGTATCGCTGGATTGACTTATCTGAGATAATTGCGCGTTCATGTGTTGTCTTAAAAGGGGATATGTATCGATACTCGAAACCATGATCAGCAGTGCAGCGATTGGCTGGTGGCAAGACGGCAATGTAATGACGTCATATAATTTAAAACGACACCTGACGAAAAACTTGACAAATTTCTGGACTTTTATAAGGAAACAGCCAAGCAAACAAAACTACATAAATGTAATATTAGATACATAGATACATGTTTTTATTTTATTAGAATTTTTTTCATGATTCCCAATTATTTAGATTCGCAATTTATAATAGTTGTGCAGTCTTTACATTTTTATTTCAATGTAGAAATTATCTATTCATTTCATTTTATATTTGGACAGATTTGTTATGTGACCGCATTAATGAAAGTTTCTTAAGGGTCAATATCATGTTATCTGCATCTCCTGTGCTCCATCAAGCCGCTCTTATAATAGCAGTCATCACTCAAAATAATGCACGACTCCATTATCTGTATAGCATGTGTGTAAGACTCTAATACAATTATGAAGTAATAATTTTATGACAAATAAATATTTCAGTATTTTTAAATATATTTTTTAATAATTATTATTTTAAATTATTGTCCCTGGATCAGTACGATACTCTTGTAATAAAGTAGCGGTGGTAGCAGACATATTTTGAGTATCAGTTCTGGTTGAAAAGAAGCGATCTAATCCTGTTTACATGAAATAAGCCTGCTCCCGAGCAGGTTTAAGCTTATGGACCTGTTGCTATGAAAGCAGCTCCGAGATGAGCTTCGAAGAACCAAACGATCCAAGATCACGGCAAATCGTCAACAATCAAATCCAGCTAACTGAGTTAGCGACGTACGAAGAACGGGCCCCAGGTTAGCTGACACTGCCTCTTTCTCCTACAACAGGTGTTTTGACTCCAGCAGAATCTTCTGCGTTCAGACAGACCCACACAGCTACAGTCAAGTGTGTGTGTGTGTGTGTGTGTGTGTAGGCACCAGTGTCAAAATGGTAATGCCTGTATGAGAATGAGTGTATGTTTGGCTAGTTTGCTTGCCATAGCACTCAGAGCAATTGTATATTTATTTATTTAGTGGGAGATTTAATTTGTATATTTGTTGGCTGCCATTATTCCAAACCCAGAACACGTGGACTGTGAGCCAGATGTGTTAAGTTAATCAAGTCTCACTGTTGAGCTGTTGATCCGTTGATCCAACTCAAACACGACGCATAAGCCAGGTCATATGTTAAAAAAAACACTGCACTTTCCTGTCTGTCTACGATCCAGGACATGAAACGGCAGCCCAAGGTCTGCTACCAACTGAACTAATAAATACCACTCTTGCCAAGTTAAGGTCATTCAATAATCTGCTTGATCAGTCTCACTTCTGGTTGTTTGCTTGAGCCATCAAGAATGACAACAAACTCTAATCTGAACAAACATGATCCCTTAACCAAATTTACTTTGGTGTACAGTATACTGAAATGGCAAAACACTTCCTTGTTAATATGAAGTTAAAGGTGAAGTGTGTACTTTTTGTGCCACTAGTGTTATCAAAATGAATTAATGAAAAATTTGATTCAAATTGCCATTGGTCAGCCAGACATTAAGGGCCCTATCATACACCCAGCGCAATGTGACAGCAGGCTCAGCACAATTGTATCTCGGTAGTTTCAGTCCCACGCAGTTATCATTTTCATGTCCAGCACCACGTTGTTTAAATAGCAAATGCATTTGCACTGATGGGAGCGCTGGTCTAAAAGTGAGGTGTGTTCAGTGCATTTTTGGTGCGTTGTTGTTTTGAGGCAATTGCAAACTATTCTGCCATTGACCAGATAAATACTGGTCTAAAGTCAATGACGCAGCATTTTTTTTTTTTTAGGTTGAGTTCGTAATAGGCAGGTGAACAACACATGTACACTCTCGCATGTCTCTCGCATGATCGCATCAATCTGCGTTTTCTTTGTTTACGCTTAATTTATTATTTAGTTTTAGCCTTATTATAAATATCAAAAGGTGGGTAACTTTCAGTCAGCTGTGTCATTATAGCAAAATAAACCCAACAGTGTGATCAGGACCCTGACCCAATGCTTAAGTCCTTTACTTAACATGCTTAGTAATGGTATACCACAAGATTCGGTGTTGGGCCCTTTCTAAAGCAGATCATGTAACTTTGTCACATCTGTTTTATTACTTATAATTTCTGTCTTTTGGTTGAGCCTTTTTATGAGGATCAGGAGTGTTTGTTCCTGTGCAGTCTTTCTCAAAGACATTAGAGGACAAGTTTTAATGTTTGTAAACTGGCTCTGCTGCACCCTGCCACTGATCTGGCTGATCTCTTCAAGCTTTTGTCCTATTAATGCCGTTTCATCATGTGATTTAGGTCTGCCTGTCATTCTTAGAGTAATATTAAAGACCGCAGGTGACTAGGCCTTCACTTATACAGCCCAGCTCTTATGGATTAGTCTATGAAGCCATGTAGATGTCTCAAAGCATGCCTCAAACCACACACTTGCCTAATCTGCTTTCTCCATTTGTTCTTTTGTCTTTCCAGTTTACTTAATGCCCATTTAATTTAGCGTATTTACATTTTCTTTCCTTCATTTGCTGTGCCATAGAAATATTTGTATTTAATCGTTTACTTTTTTGATTAGATCTTTGTTTGTCACAAAGTTAAATATCACATTATGGTGAAGTGCTCCTGAAATCCAAACAAATTTCCTCTTGAGGCCATAGGCCTTACTGCTCTCTGTTCAGCGAGGAAGGATGATCATAAAAGGACCATATGTTGCATTACAAAAACATAATCTCAGTCCTTGCTTCAACATGCTGTAATGATTTTGGCCAAAGATAACTTTCGGGAGACATCTGTCTCTCATTGAGTCCTGATGATGTCTGACACTAGGTTTGCTAGCAGCATAGAGTATTTGGTTGTAATCCACTTATTTACCTGTTAAAGTCTTTTTACCTCTCTGTCAAAGGTGTTTCTTTTATTTCTGGCTAACTATTTTGTAGTATGACCAGTGACCATGTGGTTGAGCTGAGGAACTCAGCCGTTTGTTGTTCAGACTGGACTTTCTTTTCATGTCTGTTCAAATATGGCTAAGGTTGGCCTGTAATAGAGATTTGGCATACACATGTAAACAAGAATAACAGACAAGGATTATTTTTATGCTTTGCCTGGCTGTAGATCACACACACCACTTGTCTTTCCCAGCTCAGATTGAGGGAGTGAGTTCAGGCCGGGTGGAATGCACCACATTGTAGTGCTAACTGAACCTTGTAATGGTCATTACAAGTGTGCCAAAGTATATTTTACTGTTAATCACTGCAAAGCATTTGCGCTTTAGCGAACTTTTATGGTGCATTGGTTTTGCTTTTATTGTAATATTCAGATCTCTGTGTAGTGCACGAATACACCCTGTTAAGTATATGATAGTGATATTAATCTTTTTTTCTGCAGATGACTCTGGGGATGACTTACTAGAGTCCGACCTGGGGCTGGTAGGAAGTCATGCGTTTGCTCGTATGGAAGGGGATGTGGATAAGCAGCGTAAACTCATCCTTCAGGGCCAAGCATCTGAAGCAGCTCAGCAGAAACAGCACCAAAGGAAGTAAGATGTCTAGTTTTCTTATTACCGTATTTTTCGGAATATAAGTCACACCTGAGTGTAAGTAGCATCAGTCCAAAAATACTTCAAGATGAGGAAAAAAACATATAAGTCGCACTGGACTATAAGTCGCATTTATTCAGAAGCAAGAACCAAGAGAAAACATTACCGTCTACAGCCGCAAGAGGGCGCTCTATGCTGCTCAGTGCTCCTGTACTCTACACTGAGTAATACGGTAATGTTTTCTCTTGGTTCATTTCTCTTAGTTCATTTCTCTTGGTTCATGTCAAATTAATTTTGATAAATAAGTCGCACCGAACTTAAAGTCGCAGGACATGCCAAACTATGAAAAAAAAGTGTGACTTATAGTCCGGAAAATACGGTATACTCTCCACCTTTTACAACTACCAAGTTTCTTAACCTAGACACTTGCAAAATGTTACCATGATAGTTTCTGCCAAAATAGGATTGAGTGATGTTGATGCGAAGCAACTGTTTTGGTACCCATGCCATATTTATCAATTGTTTTCTATGAAGAATTGAATCTGTTGTTTTGCATTGGTCATATACTATATATACTTTACTATATATACTTATACTATACTATACTATACTATATATACTTATACTATATATTCTTAACAGCTTTTAGCCGTTTCGATATGTGATCTTACTCATATTCATTATTATTAGTACATATTTGTTTAGTGTACTGTAGAACTGTGTACACTAAACAATGTATGTGTATGTATGATATTTGTATATATGTCGGTATATTTTTTTAATAATTCTGGTTCATACCAAAAATCTTTCTTTACAGTTATAACCGCTGGCTTTGCAGAGCTCGAGCAGAGGACCTTTCAGACATAGCAGCATTAAAGGCACTATATCAGACCGGTCAGTCTTTTTCTTCGAGTGTTTTATGTATTTTAATATTTATGTAAATAAATTGTAGTTTAAATGTTCTAATAATAAGGCTGTCAATTTTACATAATGCTTTAGAACAATCAATTGTGTAGCATTAATAAATTAACTAATTTAAAGGGGTCATATGATGCTATTTCAAGTTTTCTTTTCTCTTTGTGGTGTTACAAGCTGATTGTGTATAGATAAGATCCCTGAAGTTGCAAAGACTAAAGTCTCAAAACCAAAGAGATATTGGTTATCAAAGTTAAGACTCTGCCACACCCCCTAAAACGGCTTGTTCAAACACGCCCCCACATGTCTATGTCACTATGTGGAAATATTTGCGGAATGCAACCTAAAAGTTTAAGTGTTATTGACTGTTCAAATGCAGAGTTTTGTGCATCGTGTGTGTGTGCGCTTATGTGAGAGCGAGAGAGAGTGAGAAAGAGAGAGGGTCACACAGTGGAGCTGTCTTAACCTTCCGTGGCTTGTGTACTACAAACACATACGAGCTTCATCACTGTGTCTGCAACACGATTCTGTTCCCCTTTCAGGCTTGAACTGATGGTAAAACTAAGGACATTTTTAACTGTCTTATTATTAATGAGTTCTTGTGGTGTTCGGCCAATCACAATGCACTGGGTCAGTTGGCCAATCAGAGCAGACTTTGCTTGTCTGAAGGAGGAACTTTGTAAAAAAAATATGCATTTAAGAGAGGACCTACAATAATGTACAGTATTTGAAAAATAATGTTTTTTTTTTTACATTAAAGCATGTCAAGTTGTCAACATTTTCTTAGAACAAATACACAAAATAACGATCTTTAAAAAAGCATCATATGGACCCCTTTAATCAAATTAAACTACTTTTGCCACGGTCTCAAAAATGAAACACTCAGGAATAATTAATTTAATTGGTATGTATATATTACTTTGATTAAAATATCAAATCATATTACAGCCCTGGTTCATGCGTGTTGAATTTATTGTATTAGTATAATGTGGTCCGATGTTTGCCTGTTTTATCTCACACGTTCTCCAGTACATGTTCTCTCTGTATATCTTTATGCACATGTGGACTTTGTGTTCTCTCCATCTGTGTGTTTACACTCTGGGCAGGAAACCTTTATTCCGCCTCATTGAGCTCAACATCAGGGGGTTCTGTAATCCATTTCTCTCGTTTCATAATTTCAGAACAAAAAAAATAACCACCAAAGTAACGGTTTAGTATTTATCATCATATCTTTTTTTCTTAGCTCATACAGCGTCTAAGCTGACCTACTTGAGTTCTAAACCTCATGACATTTTACCACAGCCTGTACACATGAGGTTTTCCAGAGGCTATTAGTCCTGCCAAATTTGATCTTGAATTTCTTCTTTTAATCATGTTAAAGCAAGCCACAGAGCAGTACTTTTCATAGACATTGACTCCCTTGACCAAAGGGGGGCAGACTTTCTCCAGCTGTACAGCTCAACATGCATCTTCACTATGCCACATTAGTTTGGACTGTATGAAAACATCTGGCTTTGCATATCCAGAGGATTCTAACAATATAGTGCAGAAAATGTATTTTAATATATATATATATATATATATATATATATATATATATATATATATATATATATATATATATATATATATATATATATATATATATATATATAAACACGATGAGGCTGAAATTTCCATTGTGTTTCTCCAGATTTGCTGCATGTGAGAATGTTGCCAACAGAGTAAACAAACTGGAGAAATGTCACCCTCCTAACCATCTCCTCAACCTTTGAGGCTGGGTTAGGGATAGGAGTTAATGCACCTTTTGCAGTGGCTGTGAGAAAACATCCTTCCCTAATATAGTTCTATTGCAATGCAACTCTTTTTTTCTCTCGTTTTCAGGCGTTGATTTGTGTGGTAGGACGGTCATGGTTGTTGTTGGCAGGAATATTCCAGTTACAATTATTGATATGGAGAAGGTAAATGAGAAAATGCTCATACTTTCCTTTATGATGTTCTGTGTATGACAATACATTTTATTGATCGCCCTGTATTGAGCATATCTTATGTTGCACCAACTGTTACATATATTTTGTCAGATTTAGCACTAAATCCTGCCGACGAAATGAAAGGCTAACCTAAATTAAACAAAATAATGTTTGGCTCAAGATTTCTATTTAGATGTAAATCTTTTAGATTTATATTTATGTTAAGAGATGTTATGGGATTTTGTGTTATGAGATTTGCATTGTATCAGAAACTTTGATTTTAATTAGATTTTCTTTTTAAAAGATTGACTTGTTTATATTTAAAACACTGTAAACAAATGTAAAAAATGATACTGCACTGCACTCAAAACTAAAAATCCTGTCATTGTTTACTCCCTCTCATATCATACCCATGTGGGTTTCTTTCCTCTGTGGAGCACAGGAGAATCTGAAATGTCATGTAGGTGGTAAATGATGACTGAATTTAGATTTTTGAGTGAACTATTACTTGAAGTAATACAGTGTACCTACTTAAACATATCTGGGGGACAACTTTGAGTCTAGAAGGGAGTTAAAAAGGATGAAATGTCTTCTTAAACGTCCTCATTTGTAAAAAAAACAATGTAAAAATTATAAAGCTGCAGAATGTTTTCTGTTAAGGTTAGTTGTAGGATGTATTTTAATGTTAGGTCATAGCATTTTAGCTGGATATAAAAACAATAGAAGTCTATGGAATGTGCCTTTTTAGATATCTAAGTAAAGATGTTTGTTTGTGTGTTAGGCTTTGCTGTATTTCATCCACGTGATGGACCATATTACAGTCAAGGAGTATGTGATGGTGTATTTCCACACACTCACTGGTGAACACAACTACCTGGACACCGACTTTCTCAAGAAGCTTTATGACATTGTGGATGCCAAGTAAGATTTATTTCTGTTCCATTACAGAGATACTACAAACCTCCCACAATCCCTGATCTCTAAGACCTTACAATGTTTTTGAGATGACTTGACCCAGTTCTTGACTGAGGTATTTTTTTAAAGCCATAACTCAGACTCGCATGGAAAAGCTAATCACAGTTTTGCATAAATGCTGGCTTGGTGACTATTCATTTTTAGGAGCTCCTTGTGCCCAACAGTACTGCTTCCTCAAACCCAAACACACCACATATGTTGTGATAATCATAAGGGAATGTCTTTGTCTTGGGCTTCCTGTTCTTTGAATGTCATGAAGATTTATACACAGAAGCTCAACCCTTTTGTAGCTTATGACAAGAATGGAAAGCACTGTTCAAACACAGCTGAGTGACGTTTTACCTGCTGTTTCTCCAAAATATCACTCTAAATTGGTGCTCAGATGTGGCTATGGTGATTTATTCTTCTAAGGAAAGTGAAGTAATATAGCTTTTTTTCAGAGCACTTTGGGACATTTTGAAGGGGGTTTCTGGATTTCAATGTTAGAACACAGAGCGATGAATCTGAGGTTTTGATGTTCTCCTCTCACCCAACTAATTGAGAAAAACGCAAACTAGCACCACAGTCACCAACAGTGGCCTACAAACACCTGTATTTAGGATGTAGCTCCATGGAATGCCATTGTAATTGTGTGTTAAAAAAACACATCGTTCTTTTAATCGAACAGTCCTCATAATCGCTGTTTTCCTGACTTAGCGGAAAGGTGATGGTGAGTTCAGGCATCCGTCATTTATTCAGGGGACACTCTCAGCATGCAGGCAGAGGAAACCACAGCCTTGAAATAAAAAGCAGAAACGCTCTCCAAGCTCCAGTCCCTCACACTTTCCGTACATCGTGGAGATCAGCGTGACTCATAACTTTGAGATCCGGGCCAGTTTGACTCGTGTCATTTATTATGAGGAATCAGCAGAGCACAGCAGATCATCAAGAAAGTGTTTTACAGACATTAATCCTCAGCAATCTTCTGGTTCTGTTAGCAATCACAGCCATGTTTATAGCGGAGTTAGCCAGTTATGCTATCACTCCCTATGACCCCTGCTGATGGGTTTGAACTGGATGGGCTGAGACCATCGTGGGAAAGTGGAAAGGTTGACGGACACGTTTCTTGTGCTTTTCGAACACCCCTCCACTTCTGGTCTCCTAGCCATCCAGATCTCTATCCATCTGTGGGTTTTGGACAACAGTGTGTGGCTTGGACATGGCTGCCCTGTTGGATTTGATTCACTTACGTTTGCTTGTTCTTAAAAAATGCACTTCAGCTCTCTTTCTAATGGGTTTATTGTTTTTGCTAAGGCAATAATCCATTCTTAGCCAAGTGCGCCAGAGGAATTCACTATTTGTGTAATAAGTCATTGTTTGGATTTGTTGATAATGTTTCAAAAACCATTACTTGCAAGGTTTTCCTTTTGTGTTTTCAGGTTTAAGAAAAACCTGAGGGCTTTCTACTTCGTTCATCCAACGTTTCGCACCAAGGTAAATGTAATTAGTTCATCAACTCGGATGGAAGTCCATTAAATGCAGCACTAGATTTTCATCTCATATTGAGCTTTTCTTTCTGGTTTGTACAGGCCTATGGTCTGATTCACAGTGGTCAGCTCCACATTTAGCATTGACTAAGAGAGACTGTATGTGAGTTTATGTAACTGAATATGTTGAAAAGCGTCTCTGAGACCACATTGAGATTCATGATGTTTCTTCACTAAGTGTTCCGTAGTGTTTCACAGAACCTATTCAGGTAATTGAAGTACTTATGGTAGCATGTTGCCTCTGCCAGGCTTTGCTTTCATTTGGAAAATAATTCAATAATTATTCTTTGTGCACTCCAAATGTGGAGGAACCCTGGCAATTAAGTGTCAGATAATTGTTTGTTTTAAAATGCATCCATTTCAGTCAGAGAATGCTCGAGCGTTGTAACAGTCCCATGGGTGAAACGTGTTCAAGTATCAGGGCTGAGTCATTGGAGTAAATGCTGAAAATGACTAAAAGCAACAGCTTTAGGAACTTAGAGTTTGCTTTTAGCAACAAAACACTTCATTCAAGTGCAGCTCCACCAGTTTTGTAGCTGTCTGATTTAAATTGACCTTAAAATGGAGTATTGTCTGAGCTGTTTTCTATTTCTATTACATTTGAGTTAATTTACAATAGAAAAGAATCACGCCCCCCCCCACCTTAAAATAATAACATTCTGTTGCTTTCCAGCCTGAAATGAAGACAGACATGGTTTTGTTTTATCCAGCTGTATTTACTCAGTGCAACTTATAACATCCGAGGGGAAGATATAACATCAATATGTCAGAATAATAATAATAAAAAAAACTGAATCACTGGGTTGGATGAAAGTTCACCCCCCTCCCAATTTAACTTTTAACTGTAATCAGCTGTGGTAATTTTGATTAGAAAAGAGCTTTCCTGGAGCATTTCAGTCCATTTCAGGTAGTGCAATTGAAGTGAACAATCAACTATGGGTGGCAAAGCATTGTCAAAAGGTCTTGACGGGATAAAGTTGTCGACAGGAACAAGTCAGGAGATGGATGCCAAAAAATTTCAAAGGCTTTTTCCATGCCTAGAAGCACAGTGAAGTCTATTATTAAGAAGTGTTTGGTACAACACAGACCCTCACCAGATCAGGATGTTGTTCCAAATAATCAACTTTGTGCATGTGACAACAATATCACAAATTTTCTATGAATGTGGCTTGTATGGGAGAGCTTCGAGAAAAAAGAATACAGGGTGTATTCAGTCACGACTGAGCTTTGCCCAAACCTAGAAGATTCTGAGGCAGATGAGACTAAAGTTGAATTATTTGGCCTTAACACCAAACGATATGTCTGGCAGAAATCCAGTAGAGCTCACCATTCAAATAACAGCATTCCTCCAGTAAGCATGGAGGTGGTTAGATCCTGTTATGGGGAGTTTCTCTGCAGCAGGGACTGGAGCACTTGTCAGGTTAGAAAGAAAAATGGATGGGGAAAAATATAGTAAAATTATTTTAGGAAAATCTACTGCCCTCTGTCAGAAAGATGTCAATGGGAAGAAGGTTTAGCTTCCAACATGACAATGAATCAAAGCACACAGTCATTTGAAGCAGAAAAGGGTGAATGTCGTTGCATGGCCTACTGCAAGCCCAGACTTAAACCCCACTTATGATCTGTGGATTGACTTGAAGACTGCAGTCCACACAGGGCTGCCCGATTAATCAAACACGATTAATTGCAATCGTCACGCATGTATTGTCGCTAAAGCCGGTTCTGTGATTAGTAGTAAATCTCCATCACCTGCTTTCAGATGGAGCTTCTCGGTGAACTAAGGCTCTATGTAGTAAATGATGCTCCATGAGAGCACGTGAAAATACCACATTTAAAAACGTTTTTACTCCAAACCCGCTTCATAACGTCAGTCGAGTGTTTTAAATAAATCCTTCTGTGAGATGATGTGTCTTCTTAAACAGAATAATTAAGTCACACAATATTTAATTGTGTTCCAAGCAGTGATAATATATCAATTAGCATTTCATTATAGATATATTTTATGTTAAAAAAAATATATAATAATGAGAGCTCAGATAAACCATATATTGCAGTAGTCGTGTTTCTATTAGTCATGTTGAATCAATGAAAGCAGTTACCGTATTTTACGGACTATAAGTCACACTTTTTTTCAAAGTTTGGCTGGTCCTGTGACTTATAGTCATGTGCGACTTATTTATCAAAATTAATTTGACATGAACTGAGAGAAATTAACCAATAGAAAACATTACCGTCTACAGCCGCGAGAGGGCATGAAAACACATACTGAACACACTGAACTACACTGAAAACACAGAGCGCCCTCTAGCGACTTTTTTCCCATGTTGTGACACATTTTTGGACTGATGCGACTCAGGTGCAACTTATAGTCCGAAAAATCCAGTAAATCTTCTGTTTTTTTCATTTCCATTTCCTGGATTTCTTCTAGGCATATTTGTGACCCTGGGCCACAAAACCAGTCTTAAGTGTAAATTTTTTAAAATTGAGATTTATACATCAGCTGAAATACAGCTGTTTGTAAATCTGGAATCTGAGTGTGCAAAAAAATCTAAATCCTGAGAAAATCGCCTTTTGAAGTTGTCCAAATGCATATTGCTATTCTTAGCAATGTATATTACTAATCAATGTTTTGATATATTTACGGTAGGAAATTTACAAATATCTTGATGGAACATGATCTTTACTTAATATCCTAATGATTTTTGGCATTAAAGAAAAATCCATAATTTTGACTCATACAATGTTTTTTTGGCTATTGGTAAAAATATATCCCAGCGACTTAAGACTTTTGGTAGTACTTATGGTAACTTTTGTTTGCATTAGCCTATTGTAATGAAACTGGTCTCAAAATATTAATTGACTCATGCCGAAAACATATATACTAAATATGCCAGAGTAAGATGAACTTCCTGTCCACCATTTTGATTTGTTGAAAACCTACTTTTTCAAACTCCTCGTCAAACAGTTGGTTCGATTTTCACCAAAATGGAGTCATATAATCTTCAAACTCTGTAACATGAAACCGTTTTCATAGCGCCACTACAAATTTTAGGCATCGTGCCAAACTGCATCTGAGGCTATATTTCTCAGCAAATATTTGACAATATTGACACCAATTTCATTTCCAAATTTCACAAATATTTGACACACTGACAGCAATTTCATTTCCAAATTTCAAACAAATGCTGTTTTTCTAAACTTTCTATTCTTCAACAATTCATTGAATACAAAGTTCATCATGTAATTTAAAATGTAGTCATTAAAATAATACAATTGTACCAAGATGAATTTTGTGTTTCAAGACCAATTTTTGTACCTTTCCATCTCAGCCAATCTAATGGTTTTATTTTTGATTCCTGTCAGGTCTCTACATGGTTCTTCACAACATTCAGTGTATCAGGCCTTAAAGAGAAAGTCCATCACATAGAGAAGCTCCAGCAGCTCTTCACCTGCATCCTGCCTGAGCAGATCGACATCCCTCCTTTCGTCCTGGAGTATGACACACGGGTCAGTATTCAGACATTCAGACAGACTACAGTTGTCCACTGAGGATAAAGGACATTACACTTCGCAAAAGAGGTGTGCATGCAACTTGACTTTTACTAATTATTTTAGTATTTAATCTGTATTAAATTCTGTCAACATTTATTCTCCGTCATGTTCTTCAAAACCTGCCTTACTTTCTTCTCTGGAACACCAAAGGGAAAGTTGAAGAATGTTTTAAACCTGTTTATAAAACTGGTCTGACTTAAAACATGAGACATCATCTTTGTGTTTCACAGAAGAAAGTAAGTCATAATATCTTGGAACAACATATGTTTTTTTTTTTTGAGGTTAACTATTTCTTTAAGAGAGTTTAATTTTTATAAATTTAATATTTAAGTCTTCGGGAAAATTTTATTATCTTATATTTGTCGCTATATGCAACTACAATTAAATTCTCGATTGCTTCTTCACAAATTATAGAAAAAACAGTTCTAGTTTACTGTACTACTAAACAAAAAATAATAATTCAAATAAAGTGACACTTTCTGTAATGAGCTTAAAGTTTAGTGAAAATGTCATGTTCTTAAACATTTTTAGGAAAATTATTAAGCTCAAACATGCAAAAGATTTTCTCTACGCTTAAGGTAACTGAAATGTTGTGACCAATTTTTAGATGCAATTATATGCAAATTCTTCAGACTAGTTTCCCTGTGTGAGCTGTTCTTTAAATGCAGCCTTTAGCACGGTTTTATTTTGGTGCAGCCGGTTTATAAAAATATTTACTTTTTTTTTAGTTCTTAATGAGGTCCTTTTTTGTTTTGAAATGGATTGCGTTTGGCTTGTGGAAAAGCGATGCTTAGAAACTTATTTTTAACTGTTGACCCAAAGTATGGGTGGAGGAAAGTCTTTCCCCTCAGACTGAAAGAGGCCTTGGCCGTGAGAAACTCCTCCAGCTCAAAGGAACACAACACATTTGTATTTCTTAAAGATTACTCTTAAACTTCTTATGTGGGTCAGGGTGACATATTTAAGGTTACTCTGGAAAATGAGAAGAGACAATGAGGAAACGAAGGGTGTAGTCATCTGCTTTGCAGAATCTCATACTACCATTATAACGTTACGTATCATTTAACATGTGTTTCCCTCGATAGAAGAACATTGTTTTTCATTTAAAATGATGCGTTACCTTTGTTACCACTGTTGAATCCAAGCAAACTGATTTGACACTAATGTCATAAACAGAGTTGTCACAGCAAATAGCAGACCATATCCATGCATTGATTGAGCCCATCTGGACTGCACTCATTATTTAGTTGATTTTCATCATGTCATCCCTGAGCTCTTAGTTGCACATAAACATGCCATTCTTCTAGAGTTTCATCATAGGTGGGTGGTGTTACCTAGCGGTTAAAAATCTGGGCTGGTAACCAATAAGGTTAGGTCCAAGCCCCACTAGGCATGGAATTGGGCTACCACCATTATGCCCTCAATTTACCCCATGGGCATTGTTCCTGTTGTGATCCGTTGTCCACACTGATCTAGGATGATCCGATTGCAATGGGGTCCAAAAAGTTTTGTGCTCTGACTCTCATACAAATTACATTCCGGAATGCATATGACCACATCACATATGTAATGTAAATGCTAATCTTAAATGTCTTAAAGACAGTAAAGAACCACCTACTCTTCACTGATTTCAGTAATCTTTAATACCACACCTTTTATTAAATGTATTTCAGATTCCGCATAAACCGATCGTTACACACACAGCTGTGTGACAGTAGAAGTGCCTTCTGAAAAAATTTTTCCCTTGTTGTTTTTTGTCCTTCTGTTTTGTTCCTGAATTAAAGGGCGCTGGATTAAAGTAAATGAAAGCAGGAAGGAAGGCACAAAGATGAGGCAGCTGTGAAGAATCGATCATGCCACTAATGCGTTAAATGGATGGTCTTTCTCGCGCCAGGTGCATGTCGCCCTGTATTTATGTGTTCCCTGAGCAAGAGTGCAGACACACAGGCTTGATTAGAAACATTTTTTCCCTGCAGGCTGTGTGTGTGTATTTAATTTGCATGAAAAACATTTTGTACTTCTACTTTAGTACGTTAACACAAACTCGGTGAAAAATGCAAGCTTTAATATAATGTCAGAATTGAGTTTTTAACCCTGCACTCTTCCTGTGAAAGTAAATGTCAAATCAAATTCCAATCAGATGGTCATGTTCAGGGAGGGTTTTCACAGAAAAGTATCTGAATCATCAAACTCGGGATCTCTTAGATTTGTAAGCAAACAGGGAATATTCCACATGTTGCTTCTGTTAAAAACCAAAGGCTTTAAAGTTGTACTTGACGACTCATTTGGACTCTTGTGTTTTTATTAGTACTGGAAACTGTGACATTGGAGACTTTGTAGGGATTGTTGTCTTTAGGGAAGATTCATAGACATTTTATAAATTAATGTGTTGGTCACTTGAATGGATAAACCTGTTTTCTTTTGATGTGTCTGACCTTCTTTAATGCTAGTATAGCGTGTGTTTTAGTCTCGTTTAGTCTTGGATTCACTCCTGGACTCCTGGACTTAAGTATTTCCTGTCATTCTTTGATTACCCAGGAAGATAATGGGCAGGAGGGGAAATGGCAGAATGTGTAAGCTTTTAATGCCAATTGCACTCAGCTTCTCTCTTTGCCCATATGAATAGATGCAGTGCCATGGAAAGTCCAGCCGCAGTCACCTCAAATAACCCAGTCAATTTTCCATAAAAACCCTTGATGGGCCTTTCAATGCTTTATTATTATTACTTTGGACTATCACCTCTATACTACAAGAACTGTTGTGTAGTAATGGTATACAGTGTGTAATTTGGATTATGTAATCAAAATACAAAAATCTTGTTGGATTATAAAATCGATAAAAAAATAATTGTGTTAGTTATTTTTGTATGGGTAATTGGGTATCATGATTGCAATTGATTTCTTTGACTTTGTTGTAGCTCTACATAAATAGAGTGGTCTCATTCCTCATTTGACCACAGAAACACCTTTCAATGAGACGTATTGAAAATGTCCTTGCGTTCCCAAACATGCCTTAAATCCATCACAAGACTCCAGTTTAAACTGCTAATGTTTAATGAAAGGATTTTTGGTATCTAAACAACTTCATGAAAATATAAAAAATGGGAAACCTGATATGAGGACCTTTGTGACTCAACATAAATACAGAAATCTAAACAAGAATAATATGCAAAAGGAAACCAAGTGCAAACCACATTTCAGATATGAGAGAAACCCTGCGCTGAGTGACCCTGTAGCAAAAGAAAACACACAGCCTCAACCCTCTCTTTATTCGCAATAAAGCCACACAACTCCACTTTGCGCCTTTTTTTCGTTTCTAATGAATTTCCTGTGCTCTGTGAAACAATTTACAGCATGATCTCTTTTTGCGTTCATTTGACCCGAAGGCCTGAAGCACGTCTGTTAAATTGTCCTCTTAGTTTTCAGGAGGTGAATCATCTGCCGTGCTGGGAGTCGTACAGTAGCATCCACTCATGACACTCATTCATTCCCAGCACAACTTTTTCCTCATTCGGCTATTGGAATCCTTCTTCAGAATATCCTGGAAACCACAACCTTTATTAAATAATTGTAATAAATATTTACCTACGGAATATTTGTATTCTATGGCAAATACAACCTCATTCGTTTGATTTACCATGTAGTTTGATCTAAATCTATCATCATATTTGTGCCAACATGCTTTCTTACGATGTAGGTGTGTCTTGGGTTTATGTTGTGCTGGGTGACTGGCCTCTTGGCAATTTGCCTGTGGCTTTTAACCGAGTTAGTGCCTCTCTGCCAGTCGGTGAACAAATTTAACCTTTACTACTGTATATTCGACTGTACTTCTAAATATCATCTCTGCTCTTCCAGGTTAACAGCCCTTATTACACGGCTCAGTCCTCAGGCCTGTGATGGTGCCACTTTTCACCGGGCGAACACTCAACCCAATGACCCTGACTTTGATGTGAACAAGATGAACACAGACAAAAGTGCATCTTTGTCGTTCCTGTTGGGCAGGTTTTCTCTGTGATGGTGAAAGACTCTTGATCAATAATGCTGTATAAACACATCCAGCTGAAACCTGCTGAACTGTACCAAACCCAGATCTCACTGAAGGAACCGCCTGCCTGACCGAAGCTGTTTTTGGACAAGGTATGTTTGTGTGGTGTGTGGATGAAGAGACTGAATTTGACAAACATACTAAACCAATGTTTTGTACCAATGTGAAACACATGTACCAGTGTCTGCGAGAATAATGGCTGGCAATAGCCGAAACCATCCTGGTTTTAATTTCTTATGTCCTTGTCCATCCAATCATCTAAAAGCCTCATATTTTGCTGTTTTGTAGTTTCATCTCATGTTGTCTGCAGAGTCACTAGAAGGAGCAGCTTTCTGCTTTTATCCTGATTCTCTTTTTTTTCTGTCACCAAGCACTTTTACAGCTTTATCTGAAGTGTTAAACAACCATCTCTACAGCTCCCTGAGGTTTGACAGGAAGCAACTTTTCCTCATGTTTTGAGCAATGTGATGTTGGAAAGATTGCAAAAATCAGGTTGGCCTGAAGAGATTTCCATGAGCCAAATTATAATAATCCTTTCTTCTGTTCCTTCAAGTATGGTACATCATCGTTGTGGTGGCTTCACCTGAGGTAGACTGAAATCTTGCAGTGCACCTGTTGGTGTTTGGTTTTAAGCAGATTTACAAGCTTGGCCAAAGGAATATCACAGACAGAGGTGTGATCTCTAAGTGAAGCACTGTAAATAGATAACTGTAGATTCTACAGATGCTGTCTGGTATTATTAATTCAGCTTTTTTTTTTTTTTTAGTTAGCCTTACTGTAGCTCTGCAGTGATTCATGTGCTAAATTTCATACCATTTTAAATAAAATATGATGTATGAATTACGATGATGAAGAAAGTAATATTTGAATAAACAAAAATATAAACATTTGATGTTATCATTCATCTTTGTTTGGGCGTCTTTTATTGAATTATTTTGTGTAATTGTATGATCAAGTGTGTTTTCAGTTTGTCAGCCCTTTGACATTGGTTTCAAAACAAAAGCAATCTTTTATTTTCTAATGGTGTCTCAAGTGAAATGATAATGAAAAAAGGCTAGTTTTATAAATTTTGTATGAGGTTGAGTGATTTTTAAAATTATTCCATAGACTGCAAGTACTATTGAACAAGTATAGCTGTACTTTTATGACACCCCTCACCAAACACTGTTTTCTGTAAGACATATACACACACACACACACTTCTATCATGCTGTTTGTTTTTAATCATTAAAGCAGTGCTGGAGAGGCAGCAGTCAGTCCAGCAGAGTGCCAGTGTGTCTGAGGTTGGTGCATGTGGTGAGGAAAATGAATCTGTCTTTAACCGAGCTCTCACTACGTCTGAGGAGTCAGCAAAGAATTGCACTGGACTGGACTATATTGCTATGGCTTTACACTGTGAATCAGACCGATCATCTTCAGGAATCAGCAGGGGTATCTGGGAAACGGAGACATGTCTGTGTGTTTAATCATCACTGGAAGGTCTGCAGGCTTACAAGAGCTGTCCTTAAATAACCCTCCTTACAGTCATCATTTAATCAAATGCATTCATTACCTCATATAGCCTATTCATACTACATTAATTCTCTGTTCCATGTGTTTTCCAATCATTAGTTAGTTTGGGCATGATTCATGCGCACAAAAGCCTGTCATTTTACTTCGCTTCATGCCAATCCAAACCTGTAAGTCTTTTTTTTCCGTCTGCAGAACACTGAACAAGAATGTTGGTATTCGAAATGTCTTGGTACCCATTGACATTTACTGTATTTTTTCAGTCAATGGGAACGGAAACCATTTGGTTACCGACATACTTCAAAATATCTTCCATGTTCTGCAGAAAAGTTGTTACACACTTTTGGAATGACATGAGGGTGAGTATGAGGATAGATTTTTATTTTTTTATGTTTAGATGAACATTCTTTATCACAATGTTTGCCGACATCTGGATGTGTTGTTGCACTAACTAAAAGCACTGTGAGAGAAATCGTCTGAAGTGATCCGGTTTGAGCAGAATGAAATGAAACAGACTGATTGGCCCTATAGTCAGCAGGATGATTAATTGGGTGAATGAACATAGAAGCTCGCGCTCTTTTATTAGTGCTGGAACCGAAACTATGGCATTGACTCGCGCACACCATCTGCTTATTGTCCTGCTCTTGTCTGTTCTGATGCTGCTGAAGTTGGAGGGCAGGAGCGGGTCACTGTGCTGTTAGTATCACCGCTCAGTGGGGGGCGGCAGCACCCTTACTACATTTCTGGGTTCTTGAGTCATTATGTAGAATATTAATTGTACAATTCTGACTGTAAATGTTTCTGGGAAATGATATCCACGCGCGGAAGGTTTTGGCGCGAAGATGCTTACAGCAGGAAACTTCCTGAAAGTGATGATGACACAATCAAACAGTAAGTCGTTTTTACTGACTGATATTTATATGGAATATGAGGTTGTAACTCCACAAAAGCGAGGCAAATTAAATAAAAACAAATTTGCTTTCCATGCCTGCAGTATTTGATACCAGTTCATAGACATAAATCAAATATGAGAGATGACATTCGGTAGAAACCGGATCCTGGCCGTATCTTATTGCACATTGTCAGGGTTCACAAGACAGTCAGGAAGTGCTGCATGCAGAAATCGGTTGAGGATTTTATCAGTCCATTTACGGTTAAAATGACAATGCATATTATGGTTTGCTTTATTTTCTTTCTGCTTAAACCAATCTGCTGTTTGTCATTCTCGATCATCTGATCGGAATTTTATCTTTTCACTCTCTTTGTGAAAATTGCATGATTTTATTTATTTATTTTATTTATTTATTATATATATATATATATATATATATATATATATATATATATATATATATATATATATATTAGATATAGATATAGATATATATTAGATATAGATATATTAGATAGTAGATAGTTGGGTAGATCTAGATTAGATTAGATCTTTTAGTCTTGATAGCAAGATTCTACTTTAATATACAAAAATTGCAGTATGATTTTATACAGTAGGTATTATAGACTATTAATAGATCATGTGGGGTGTGGCTCAGCGTGAAGCGAGTGGGGAGCTTGAAGTTGTTTCTCACAGGTTTCTGAGTACCGTCAAACAGGGGGAGGTGCGAACTTTGAGAGGTGTAAGATTGTTTCTGAGAAATGCTACAGACAATGTCGAAAAATGCCCAGCTTCGGTACAGTTTACTCCCCCTTACCCCCACCCCACACCCCTCTCCTCTCATTCTCTCTGTTTCAGCCACAAGAACATCTGGCATCCTTCCCTTCGTCTCTCACCTGTTTCTCAGGACCTTGAGCTCCTATAAATGGCACCTCTTGAAAGATGTTGATGGAGGCAGTTAGTGTTTGAGCAGCATGCCCATTTCCTGGCTAGGACAGACAGTTTGCTTAAGCTGCTTGATTTCTCAGAGGATTGAGTAGTTTGCCAATTGCACCTTCTGCTTCTGACGCACTGAACCCCAGTGAACCTCGACAGCTTTACGCGAACGCCATGGGAATATGCTCTGCAGGTACTGCTCAACATATCATCACAAAGAGGATGTCAAACACACAATAATGTGTTTATCTGTTCTGTTAACTGCTCTTGATACAGGAGCAGAGCAGTAACCATTACATATTAACTACATACAATTTATAACCTGGGAAACAGACATTTTCTTCGTTCCACATACTAATTACAGAACTCTTATCTCATTTTTGCCTCAAAAACACAGTGGGTCCTGAGAACAAGTAACACAACAACAGCTTGATTGATAGTTTTGTGGGAAGAAAGTCTCAGTATTCATCTTTTATAGTCTTGTAATGGTTCACTGAAATAAAATTTAGGACTAATTAAAAGTTGATCTGACAAGAGGCATAAATATTATGAAGAAACACATGCTCTCCCCAGCATAACCTCTGTGTGCACAGAAACCTGGCATGTTTTCTGCAACACACAGGCTGTTCTCTGCCTAATCAAATGGCCCTTATGTAGAACGGCTGGTTATTTCAAACAGGGAACTTTCTCTCAGCCATATGTCTCTTATAAATGATAGCAGTCCTACTGGAAAGAATGGAGAGAGGGATTCTCTAGATAATGTGCGGTACCGCTGTAAAGATTGTGCTGTGTGCTGTGCTTTCATTGTTTCACTATACATGTTTCTATCCGCACTGTTCCAGAAATCAGTCATTGTTGGCCAGCCATTTTCACTCATTATTGTTCTGGCATTGGCCTCCAGTGACTGAGCACCGGGACTTAGTGGGAACATGAGCTCTAACCGTCCTGGGCCTTTGGTGATCAACAACACATACACACCTGCATGTCTTTACCTTTCATTGGAGTGCATGGAATATGGGAGAGTTCCAGATGTTACCAAGTGAACTGTAAAAACAATCCGGCCCACAACATTTTCAGTGTGTACAATTAAACGGAACCATGGAAATGTAATTGACAGAATTCCACGATCCACTTTTTTTTTTCTACAGTTGTTCTCAGTTGCTGAAACACATTCTTGAAATTATGACTCCTTTTTTCGAAACTAAACACAAATCCATAACTTCTCACCCAATTCCCCATACTTCCTATTTTCAGGTCAAAATGAAGCTCTCCCCTCAAAACTATTCAATCTTGCTGAAAAACGAAAACTAATTTTGTCCTAAAACATGACACACAAGCCTTCAAAAAAAAAAAAAAAAACACACACACACACACTACAACATAGTCTTACACACTAATGAGGTCAAAAATTTTGAAAAAAAATATTTTGGCAATCTGGTATCATTTTACATCTAGGTAGTTTCAGTAAATGTAGCAGATACATTGAAATTCAACAATAAGCTTTTTAGATTTCAATATATCATATCATATGTATGCAGATGATACACAGTTGTTTGGCATTGCTGGGTTGTGTAAATGAGCTCAAAATATGGCTTTCAAATAATTTCCTTAAGCTTTATGAACGGAAGTCAGAGATAGTAATATTTGGCCCACCAAAAGTGAAAGATGTGATAGCCTCTCTCTTGGGTATAACTGTGCAAGACAGCGTGAGGAAGAAAAAATGGCTATTATAATCAACTCATCCCTTAGTTTTGAAAAACAGATTCAATCCTATTAATTGTTTTTAAAGCACTCCACAACTTGTCACCAGTATATATTAGTAATCTTAGGATTTTTTACTTCAGCCAGGACCTTAAGATCAGCAAAACTTCTGACACAGCCTTCTCAGTAGTTGCTCCTCAATTGTGGAATAGCCTCCCACTCTATATTTGGTTGACCTCTTCTATAGAGGTTTTTAAGACTCTGCTTGTTGAGCTTGGCTTTTGAGGCGGGGAGTTCTTCAGAATTTCTCTAGGTGCGCGTGAACATATGGGTATTGTTATGGTTCTGTTGTATTTTATGTTCCTGTATATTCTGGATTATATATTTTGGTTATTTTAGTCTACGATTTTACGAAGTTATAAAGAAATAAAGTTGAAAAGATTATTTTTATTGCACTGCTGTAAAGAGATCTTACAGTACAATAGATGAAAGGTCAAATACCAAAGAATTGCATATGAACACACAACAGGATATAGAGTCATCTCTTAGTTCTGCAAATAAATAGTACATGTAAGGAGTACTTTGCTACAAATCAGTTCAGCAGGTACAGTATGAGTTTGAGGGCTTCAGTATTTACTGTACATATTTATAAAAAGTAAAAATTCTCTCATCTGAAGTACTGCTACTGTTCTGTCGTTATATTTGATCTGTAAGTAGTACTGAAAGCCTGTAGGCCAACTGTCCTCATGCACAAGAACATGGTGAGCTGCGTATTTAATCAGGAATACATTTATTTTTAACCCATCCCCTTCAGTTCTCGTTCCCCCTCTTCGTCCTCTCTGTCCCCCACTGGTAGGATTCATTTTCTGAATCACATACAGTAATCCCATGTGCTCCTTTTTATATAAATCTGAGATTCTGACTGCGGTGTCATCAGTTTGCTACTGAATATTCACTCATGGATAAATGTGTGCTGTTTGAGTTCATTTTGTGATTCTTGAGGTTAGTTATATTGTTTTCTGAACGAGAACATGGTTAAACCTGTGCAAAAGGATGACATTCTTTTGTAAAGTTTTGCAGGAAACTGAGCGAATTGGAGCATGTGAAATGGGTTTGGAGAAATGGGTCTTTGTTCCAAGAACTGTGTGAATGGTTTGGTAAATTGTGCCAAATGACTCGGTGTTTGCAATCAAGAAAGACTGTAATGTGCATCACAACTAAGAATTTTACTTTCTCTGATAAAAGCCAAAGCAGAAAGCTTAAAATAAATACACTTAAAAAATATTAAGTAAATTATAAAAACACATTAGAAGCATATGTATAGATTTTACATGATACACATGCTGATATTTAGAAATAGATTTACTTTTAACTATATTTAAGTGAACAAATAAATAATGCAATTAAAATTTCCAAACGGGGAAGTCAGATGCACTTAATAGTGAGCAAGCTGATCCTTAATATCTGTAAGCAGAAACAGGTCCAGGAATTTCCATTCACCGTTAGAGGTTTTTTACTGGAATAGTGTTAGGATAAATAGAGACATGTGGTCAAGAAAGAGAGGCAAATAAACAGGCTTTCAACATTTTCAAATAAATGTAAAATCAAATACATGTACCGGTTACAGGCTCCCTAAAGGTTTGAAAGTTTAACCCAGTGTGTATATCAGCCTCAGAGAACAGAGACTGCTGATTCATACTTGTGCTTTTAAGGGCAGCGAGATGAACTGCACAGCAGCCCGAGAGCCCTTGGGAATGAACACCTCAGTGAACCAAGATCATTCAAACACTTCAAACTATCAGTCTCCACCATTACAAGAAAACACTGGAAGAAAGTGTTCCTCAATCTCAAGCAGCAAATCCACCGTCATAAATCACTGAAGTTGAAAGATTTCATACATTTTACTAGAGAGAAATTTAGTATTTTTATATTTATAGTATAATATACTATATTTTTATTTTCAAAGAAAAGAACATGAAAAAGAATGGGCTTTCAATACTTTATTTTTCCCCTTGATACACATTTTCCTTATTCTCAATTCCATTCAAAGGAAAATTACAGTGAGGTAAAAGTGCTGAGAAACAAAATGGCATAATGAATCTACATAAGTCACCACACCGACATAACCATTTCAAAATAATAGTGCGACTTCCATTTTTCACTTTTTTTTTTTTTAAACTCACAATCATTAGCATCCTCACAGACAAACGACAAATAATCACAGAAAAACGTAAACAAAATCTGCTGAAATCCACAACTCTTTGCAACGTCGCAAAAGGGCTTCAAAAAGGCCTCGAATCGTCAATAAGACTTGCACTTTAGACAAGCATGTCCAAATCCAATAAACCTCCCCTACACACAGTTACAGATGCATTCAGAGTTACAAAAGCTCCAACACCATTGTCTACTGAATAAAATAACACTGGGGGGATATAGAATTACAGCTGACAGAGGGGGACACAGAACAGAAAAAGAAAAAAAAAAACGACATGTTTTTTTTTTCATACATGATCCCCAAAAAAAAAAAAAAAAAAAAAAAAAAAAAAAAAAAGACAGATCAAGGTGAGATTCTGTTGACCAACCACTACACATCATACAAACTCTCACACAAAGGAAAACCAGTTCTGAAATAATAGTACTTGTTCCTGATGAGCTAACATTTTATTTACTTTAAATTCCTTAGTAATACAATGCTTTTCAAACGGTTTCACTTTTCAGGAAGAGTTGTTACCCTCAAGAGACACCGTAGCCCTTTATCATGTCCCTGAGACACCAAAAAAAAAAGGGCACCTGATAGCTTGTCACAAGGCCTGTAAAGTGCATTCATTGACAAGCATTTAAACAATTTGGCCTTTTTGGATTCTGAGAATGCGGTGTAGTGCACAGTACTTGCTTTTGTTAGGAGGGTGACATTGAAAAGACGTGACAATGACTTCGAACAACTGGAATGACTACACAACTACAATAAGAAAAAGCTAGGTGTGACAGGAGACTTAAATAGGACTTGAATTCTTATGTCATGCATCCTCCTCTGCCCTTCTTAAATGGACCAGCAAAAACTTCAAGACACCAAATTGTAGCTACAAGGTCTTTTCATTGGTTTCATGTGAAACCCAAAAGGGGTCCCTACAAAAAAAGGCACATGTGCGCTACGTTGCTGGTTCAGACATTGGTCCACAGTCTGCATGTCCCAAAAACAGCGAGGAGGAAGAGAAAAAAAAAAAAAAAAAAAAAACCCACAACCTGTTGGCCAAAATAATAAAAAACAACATAACAGTAAAAATCAGTTCCAGCTCAATGTGCTTTGGGGTGTAACCCACTAAATGGGAGGCCATGTGCCCAGTCTCCCTTTACCCTAGAAGTCTGTGAGTGCAGATAGGGGAAGGAAGGAACGTAGCTCATGGTTATCTGGTGGAGGTGCTTGTACAAGCTGAAGCAGCAGGAGCTGTGGCACGTGAGTAGAGACAGAGGAAATCGGAGGGGCAGGGGGCAGCTGTCGGCCATTACATAAGAGCAGCAAACATAGTACTACCCTTCTCTGAACAGATGAATGTTGAAAGAGGAACTACACGGGGGCCATGATGGGGGGCCAGGACAAGAATAGACAGTCACATAATTTAGTAAGGTCTGACGTACAAAAAGCATGGAACTGACAACTGCAATGTTCCATGGAGCCATTATATCAAAATCACTGACAAAGGACCAAGACAGGAGACATCGAAGCCCAATAAATATCAAGAGCAGCAACATCAATTAAATCCAAAACTGGAAAGGAATCCACACTGACATGCGTTTAAGTCCATGTGAATGAGCAAGGGTATATCCCGCAGATACGGCAACCCCTCTCAAACCTCAATTACCAGAAAAGGCTTTGTGACATACCAGCATTCACCCCTCATCTACAGTGACGCCAGTCAGAAGGAAAAAAAACTGTTGCCCCACTAGAAATTCCACCCCACATGCTGTCCATTCAAGGCACATCCCGAGAGCTGCAGGAAGGGATAATTTTAGAGTGCTGTGACACCATTTGGCTTGGCTGTTAGCTGGAGGAGGTCTTGTTACACATAGCAGTGCTAAGTCTACTAATGGTCACAAAAAGCTCAGGAGGACAAATCGTCCAACAGCTGAACCTTGCATGGACAAACATGTCCTCTCTACCCACTTAAACGCAAACAATGTTAACGTGAGATTAAGGAAGGTTTACCCACTAGAGCTGAAGATCTTCATTAATAGTCTTCATAAAAAGACCGTTTAACTGCCCTCTCTGCTTCATGGGAAAGGAAAAAGCATATTTTTGTACATGCTGCAACCAAATTCAAATTTCAGTCTCACCTTTGATGTAACTAGCAAGACCGAACAGGTTTACAAATGGCACAAATTCTCAAAAACATATGGTAGAACAAGTCATCTTTATGCATTCACACAGCACACTAAAGCGAATTGCTATGAATACTGTAACATGATTCTGTTCACATTTCTATTCGAGAACAAAAAGAATTTAGCTGCCCACCAGTGTACCAAAAAAACGAACAAAAACTTATTTCACCTGTGCTCACATTTTTCATTATCTTTTTCTTTCAATTTTTTAACTTTTTATTTTCCTCTCCAAATTTCCAAGAACATTATTTATTTTTTTTGGGCCTTTTTATTTTGTAACACACAGGAAAAATATTTATTTGTCCCAATATGAATCTTCCTTCATTTTAAGGTTAGAATATATTAAGGCACTATGGGAATTGTTTCTCTTCAATATGGAAAACAAAAAAAAGGTTATTCTCTCAAGCCAGGGACAGAGAGAGATGAGAGCAGACATATCTGAAACTTTAGAATATTAAAGTTTAAAAAAAAAAGAAAAAAAAAAAAAATTTCACTAAAATATATAACTTTGAATCAGAAATGTCTTGGCACCTCTGCAGAGAAGGAATTAAAAGAAAAGAAAACAAAAGAAAGGAAACGCTTGTCGTTTTAAATATCCTTTATGCCTACAGAGGGAAACATCCCTTACTGCCACATCTGGCTCATCTGGCTCTCTGGCCAACTCATGGGTTTTGTTGAACAAGCATCTTTGAGTCTTAGTTACAAGGCAACCAAGTTGGAATGGACTGGTTACAAGAGGCCACATAGTAGTTGTTGAAGTTCAGGTCTCTGACGTACGGAGCCGGCTGGTAGTAACAGGTGACGCTAGATGCATCAGGTATGGCATTCTGCTCGGCGAGCACCCGAAACGCCATCAGCGAGATGAGGTTAAGCGTCTGCCGCCTCTCATGTCCCATGAGACACACGGTGCTCTCGTTCACGACCCGTCGCAGGATCATGAGGTAGTTGTACTTGCTCTTCTCCTCACCGACAAAGTGGCTTTGCAGATAAGCCTCCAGTTTACGCTGTTGCTCACCAATGTCAGGAAAGTCAATGAAGAAACGGGAGCACATGTAGCGCTCCAGGGCCTTAAATTCATTTTCATCTGTGGGCTTAAAGTCCCTCACCAGGAGGTTGCAGTATTTGAGCAAACCACCTCCACGGATCTCCTCCGGCCGTTTGGTGGCGATGAGCTTGTTCCTGAGGTGGTCCAGAGCCCCAGAAAAGTCGCCGTACACGCTCTCCCCGACCACAGTAGGGTGAAAGTGCCGGGACATGGGGTTTTCAGAAAAGTCATAGTATGACAGAACGGAGTCCAAAATGATCTGAAAGGAGTCCACGCTGAACTCAAACTGTCTCCGGATCGAGTCCACAAACTTAAGTTCCACATTGCGGCCGTTGTTGTTTGACAGCGAGATGAGGGACCAACGATCCTGCTCGGTGTACACTTTGACCAGCTTCTGGACATAGGCCTCTTTCAGCGTCATGGGAGTGATCTTCTCTTTGTTCACCCCCTCTGGCAGAAAGTCCAACAAAGTGCCCAGAACCACATCTTTAATGAGCTGGAACTCCTCTTCCCGAGGAAGGTCTACCCTGAAGATGACATCCAGGTCTTTGTAGCTCCAGCCGATGTCCTTCACCAGCACGTGGCTGGCGGTGGAGCCATTCAGACGTACATCTTTGACCATGATGCCCCTCAGCTCCAGACGGGTCCTAACCATCTGAACGATATCCTTCAGCCGGACCTCCAGGGTGGGAAAGTTGCCACGTCCGTGAACTGGCACGGCCTCCATCAGCACGCCGTTCAAGCGGCTCACTTGATCCCATGTAAGCACACTTTGTGACTCACTTTCGCTGCTGGATGAGGCTGAGGCCATGTTTGCCATCTATGCAGTTTCCTGGAACAAAAAAATAAAAATCTCTTAAAACTATCTAGAGTAAATTTAGTTAGATAATTAGCTTCAATTTAAATAAAAAATGGTGTACTTAAAGAACATTACAACATATAGAACTACCAAATATTGCAACAAGCGTGATTGCATCATATGATAATTGCAGTAAATGGTGTTCATTGTCTGGTTGACTACGTCTTGTATTGATTTTTCTGAAAACTTCTGCCATATGCACATAAACTGACAGACAACACTGAAAAGCTACTACAAAATATTGTAGAAACCTAGTTTTCTGTAAAATATTATTAAATGATTAGTATCGTAAAAAGCGCTTTACAAATAAACTTGAACTGAATTACAAACAAATGTTCAACAGGTTCACCACCACTCTCTCATAACAGAAAAGCTAACAATGATTCACAGGCGTTCTAGAAGGCCGAACAAACTCCAAACAGAAACTGAAGCATTTATAGTGACACACTCAGCTGCTCCTCAATTAATTAAACATGATTCCCAATCAAAAAAATCTAAATCAATCCCAAAAGAGCACGGAGCAATCACGCACACCAAAACTTAGACACGTCTAAACCAAATTACATTCATAGCTTAAATATCTGGTCAGAATATCACTATAGAATGTGTATAGCATTCCCATCATCATTTTAAAACAACCGGATGAAGAATTTAAAGGATACAACAAGATTAAATAAAATAAAAGTAAACTATATAAAGTTTTTTTTTTTTACATATCCATAGTCTTAGAAGGACAATATATGCTATTGGAAAGTTATTTTTATTTTTTGAAAATAAACGTGTTAGAAATTTTAGATTTGTATCTTATGTCGGAATAATAAAGAAATTATTGGTTCCAATATGATGAATTTTACGTATTAGACTTTAATATAAAAGATACATGGCGGTCTGCACCCGAACTCAACACTATACATTTTATCATAACCACAACGCAAGTAAATAAAAGCAGAAGAACAAATGTTACAAACACAACGCATTTAGTTGAAAATCAAAAGGAGTTATTTAATCAGAGTACGACATATAGATAAAAACAATCTTTTAAAACAGCGCACGTGAGATCAAAATGCCACAAAACTGCGCGAGATCAGCGTTCAAACAAAGCAAACCAAATACAAAGTATGCATTAAATCCAAAACGCAAACTTTAAAGTGAACCGTCCGACTGCATACGAATCACAGAGATCCAACGCGATGGTATCGAATTAGAATTATGTCCACCTACTGTTTTCAGGAAATCCTCTTGAAGTGCTCAGCAACGTGGTCGGCACAAAGTAGTGGATGTCAAACAAGGTTTCTCACCAGCACCTCCATCCATCCGTTCCGTCGTCAAACCCCCGAGCTTCAGTTCTGAGGAACACCACGCGCGCTCTCTTATAACTGCCTACTAAGCAACCTGCTTCTCCGCACCTCCACTGCGCACTATTTTTCTGAAGCCTTGCCATCAACACACACATAAACATATTTATTTTATTTAACAGATAAAGTCATAAATAATCTACTTACCATCACTCCCATGTTAAGCCCCGCAATACAACACATTTATGGAATAAGGCTCTATATGGAATTCAAAAACATACGGCGTTCTATTCGCTGATATCAATGCGCCAGGCGAAGCCTGTGATTGGCTGAAGAGGTTTTCGTGTTGCCAGGCGACCACAGGCACGTGTCGAATTTGACGTCCGGTTTTTGAAGGTTTGGAACACATTTGGTAACATGAGGGTTGAGATTACTTCGAATATTCAGGATTTTCGTTTTCAGGAGGTGCGTCAGGTAAACGTGGCTATCAGTTAAAATATTTAAAATCCTCAGCCTCTTCTTGTTGTCAGAGTGGAAATTATACAACAAATTAAATAATTCGCTAATGCGTAATAAAGGTAAATAATGAGCTCACATGTTAAAACAAAATATAGGCCTATATTTTTTTTTTTTTCATTTGAAAAAGAACAAAAATTCTGGGCTGGGTGGAGGAGATGTGTTGTAGCTTGCATTTATAACAAAAGCATCTGTGAATCTCCTGAAATTCTGTTAAGTGTTAAAATATTCAAGAATGTAGTCTGGTAGGTTATACTGCAGAAATATCTACATATGTGATAAGTTCTTGTTAAACTATGGACAGTCTTTCCCTTACATGGTGACAGGTCTGTTCTTTTCAGTATCAGTAAAGTACGAGCAAAACAATTTATTATAAAATGATATTGTAAGGACCTTTTCTAAAATTATTCTGAACATGGATTCACTATATTTGTAAGGAAATTTGGCCCTCAAAAACATGCCCCCACACAAATGCTCTTTTGTAGGTGGTGTCCGTCTTAACTGAGAAAACAGACACTAATTAGCTAATATTTGTTTTGGAAAAGCTGGATCTGCAAAAAACTCAAATAATTATTTCATAAATTAACACTTAGTCTATAAAGAATGAGCCACGCTGTGGTGAGTGTCAGTGAAATTGTAGATGGTGAGAGGAAAATAATAAGCATGACTGGGGAAAACACAGCATCAGCACATACAGCATGTCGCTGAAGCTGCTGAGTAAATCAACAGACCTGCAGCCTCCAGAGGAAAGATGAGGGAGGGATATTCCGGTCTGTAGGTTCCTTCTGAATCTTTTCTTAGCAATGATGTGGGTATAAATTACACAAGAAAGCGAAACAGGAAAAGATTGCTCAGTTGCAGTGTGAGGAAACTCCAGTTTTGGCTGCTGGGTCTCTGAACCACGATTAATTTTATGAATGGCAGAGAAAGAGAGAATGAGATGGCAACAGAGAGAGAATTAGAAACTGGATCTGAGGGACTGTCCTAACAGTTTTGTGTTAATCTTACATAACGTCAATAGTGAGGAGTTGCTATTATTATATGAGATAAGAAAACAATTATATGAAAAAAGATGCTATTCCCCGAGCCACTGACATTTATGATGGGAGCCTCTGATTCATACACACACAGCAATCAACATTAAAGATTGTTTTAGAGAATAATTGCACAATATTTTATACATTTGACTAAAATTCCAGCCTTGACAGCAAAGCAAAGTTTTACGTTAGTCAAGCTTATACTTCATATGAAGGGTTTGTTTCAGATGTTTTTGCAGTTCCACAATTATGCATGAGGCTTGTCCAAACAGGATGGATGCATTTACATATTAAAATGAGGATGAAGCATGAAAGACATGAAAAGTGCTATATAAGTGAAGGAAACTAATGTCAAACTAAGAGCATCTGGATTATTTACAGCACAAACTGGTTAGTACGTTTTTCTTAGTTGATGACCTTTAAAAAAAAAAAGACGAGTCATAACCATAAGAGAAAAAGAGAAGGCGAAAGGAGGCGGCAGAGGTCATGAGCCGGGCGTTATTTGCCCTTTCAACAACCCTAGAGCTCTTATCACAAATGTTTGCCAACATCACATAAAAGCTCAGAAGAAAGTCACACCTAAGACTAATTAATAGTTTAATACATTTAAATCATAAAAGTTTCTGAATTATTTGGAAATTGAACCATGATCTGTCAATTCCTTATTGGATTTGCTAAACGGAGAACAATCACATTGAACTGTCAAACCAAGGTTTCTTTCAGCATCAGTCAAATAAACCACCAAACATCATGGTTAATGTCTTTTGAGAAACATCTTATATACATGAAGTCTTAGGAGGCTAAGCAAGCATTTCTTTCCCAGATGGACTTAATAGAATAAATAAACCTCACAGTGAGCACTGAATCGAGTAGAAATTAAGCATTAAGCAGTGTTTTGTTCAAAGGTGAATGTCATTTAGTTTGTATGAGAAGTGGCAATGCCACCTGCTGCAGCTGGGCTCCGCGCCAAGTGGAAATGACTCACTGTCCATGCCACGGATGGTTCACCAGTGGCCATTAACACATTAAACACACTGGAGGCGGTGTACACGCACATACGGGCCATTAACAGATTAAACACTCCACTACGTTTGTGGACATCCACGCAATTGTTTTTCCCCTGTCTATCAGTTCGATGACTCACGGAGACCGTCATAATCCTCTTTCCTGTGACATCAGAAACTCTTGGAGATATACTGATTCAAATTCAGAGCTCATAAAAAACGTATCTCATAAAAAACAGAGGGTCTCATGCATCTTCAGAAGAGAGGTCTGTTTAATACCAAAAAGATGGACAGAGCACTGGCTCTCAGCTGCTGGACAAATTCAGCTGTCAGCTGGTAGAAGCTGCAGTAGCTAAAGGGAAAGTTCACTCCAAAATGAAAATACCGTCACCACTTACTCATGTCAATCAAAACCTGTATGACTTCATTTCTTCTGGAGAATGCAAAAAACATTTTGAAGAATGTTGGAAACGAAGCAGTTTTGGTGCACATTGACTTCCAGTACATTAGAAGGGGGTGAAGAAACTGACATTTCCACAGAAAAAAAAAAAAAAGTCATACAGGTTTGAAAGTACTTGAGGGAGAGTAAATTATGACAGAACTCTAATTTCTTTGGGGGAATTTGTTTTTCTATTAAATCAGGCCGATGGCTCAATGATATGACATTATTTTTTTGGCCAGAGTATTAATTTATTCAAAAATATATTAAAATGCAAGTAATAAATAACACCTGATTAAAAAAAAGAATAAAATTCTTGTAAAAAAAAAAAAATAGTTTGTACTTTTTTGTACTGAAGTAGTTTGGAATGAGGTGGAAAAGAAACACACCAGAAAAACAGGAAATGATATCACAGCAAGAACCCCTGTAGACCCTCATAACTGTGTCAAGGTTAAGATGTCTCTTAAATGATCAGAAAATTTGACATTGTGACAAGACAAAATTATATAAGGTTGTAAAGACCGTATCATGTGGAGCAACACCACAAAAAACGTAATATTTATGAATTCATAACTGAGCATTTAAATACTATTGAAAATATTATATATTTTTACAAATTTTTATTACATTTCATTAAATTGTACAAAAGTTTGGTACGGTCTTGGGTCGCCACCTGTCCAATTGAAATCTGAGTGCTGAAGCAAAACCAGTTTAGAGCTATTACACACTTAAAAGACTCATCATTGTTAGAACTTTATAATAACAGCCCTTAGGAGTCAAAACCAGACAACAAACATCTTATTTAGCTTATCAGACAGGAATAATATTGGCACGTATAACAAATACGGCTGTGACCATGTTGTAATTTGAATTTTAAAAATGTGTTTAATACCACAGAAATACAACACACCCAGGGGAGAAAATATTTGTAAAGATATTTCAAATATGCAACATTCAATTTGACAGCCTCACTCTAGCACATTATTTGCTTGAAGTAATAAGATCTTTTGTTTTCACAGTTCCCTTTCGCTAACCTGAAGAACACAAGCAGCCACTCGATGCAGGCAGACACAGGAGTATGTAAAATAACCAACAGGATGATATACCAATGACAAAATGCAGTTATTCCATTTCTCTTGAAAATAGATAAATGTGCTTTTTCAGCAAGGGATATGTTAGAGTACTGAAACTGAAGTTATATTTCAAGTCAGAAAACTTCAAACTGGCGCTCCATATGCTCTTCTGAAAGTCAAGTCTCTCATGAACCAGTGGCCCTGGAGCCCTCTCTCTGTGTGTGTAATCGCTGGCTATCATTAGAAAAAGCTGCCAACTGACCTACCTGGTTCACAGTGACCTAGGAGCTTTTTTTTTTCAGTGCACACTTGCAACATGCCAGAGTCTCCGGCTTATCACTCATTGCTTTAAACAGAAAAAAAAAAGTTTAGGGTCAAAGTTGACCCTAAACTAGACATGATGAATCCCATTCTGTACATAAGATTCAACATTTGTTCTTGCTTCCGCTGAAGCACAAGATACTTTTTGTATCATTCTCAAATCATGCTGGATAACATGATGATCAGGGTTTTTTTTTTTTTGGAGTCTTTTAATTTATTTTTTTATTTTTTATTAAATTAGGAAAATGTAAAAAAAAAAAAAAAAACAAGCATTTCCATTAGAGTTTCCATAGAGTCTCGGACCCGGGTGCATGCGTGGAAGGAGAAATCTGTCAAAGTTCAGCGTCTGTTCAGCAGATGATACTCCTGGGTCACATTGTGTCACTAGGGACTGTTGAAAAAGGGCAAATGACACCCGGCTCATGACCTCTTCCTCCTGCTTTTGCCATCCATCCATCCTGTCCTGTCATACGGTGGTCAGACAAGACAGCTCAATGACAGAGGACAGCTTAGAAAAACAAACAAACAAACAAACGGACATTCCTCATGTTTGCCCTCAAATCTGCTGCGTCTGCAAAAGAGAGGGAATAACAAGCTCACACGTGTGAAATACTGTTTGCAATGGTGATGACGTGTATACTGAGAGCGGGGTAATGTGCCAGGACCAGTTCACCATGACCTATAATATCAATGTGCGCTGCCAAGAGTAAAGGAGCACGGCCTTAAAATAGATAAAGCCTCTATCAATAACATGAATACTGAAATAACTGAAATGTACATGCTGTAGCTAGATTCTATCTATGTGTAAGAACAGTTGCACAGGGTCACTAGAGCTTTAGACCAATGATTTTCCATGTTTCCACTCATTCATAATTATGGGTGAATAATTTAAAACATGTTTTTTTAAGAGATCACAGGAGCATATTTCCATATGTCAAGCATCAATATTTATAATAAATTGTTTGTCTCTTATAATATATTACACTGTACAAATCAATCCTGTGGTACGAATGCGGCTCATTCTTTGAGCCCTACGTGAACATAAATGGGAAATTATATTCACAACAGGAACGTGAAAGTCGAGAGATGTTTTAGATCTAGAAATTGGAAACTATGAAACTCAACTATAAAAAGTCTTTTATAGGAATCGGCAAGAAAAGACCTGACAATAAAAGCTTGTTTTGTTTTATTCCGGTCACTTTTTTTTAATCTTTATTGAATTTGTGTGGCATTTTAAACATTTACAATTTTTTTATTTTATTTTATTTTTCTCAGTAAAAATACAAATACATTAGACAGTTTGTCAAAACTCACCCAGCAACAACAGGGACAAGTGTTGGCTTGGTCATTAGTCAAAGTCATGTTACTGGGAGAAAAGAAAAGAGAAATGAGATGCACAGGAGCAGCCGGACAGCGCTGCTGCCATCTAGAGAGGAGGAGAAGACATCTCCCTCAGACTGGGACCAGAGGGACCAGAGGTTTACAAACAGGAACTGAAATTATGGGATAAAAAGAGAAGGAAGCTGATCAATGACACCCAGCATCCCATCAGTGATCCTCCAGTCTTTTCGACCGACTGATTCTCACAGTTTCTTCATTACCCGAGATGATCAAATAATTAGGATTTCCATCATCCATGAAACGTTCTGAGGATGAGGAGGAGCACATCTTCCAAAGAGACTGAATCAATATTGACTGAAGGTCAATTAAACAAAATAAATCAAATCGAATCAAACTAAATACTTTGATGTTGGCTGCAGGCTGTTTAACCATCTGATATCTGAAATCTGTTTCCCTTTCTGCCACCACCGTGTTTCAGAAAACATGTCCAGGGACATCCAGAGCGTTTACAGCCCGGGACTGAATAAGTCATGTTAAACTTCACATTAAATATTCAGAAGTATGCATTTGACTAATGAAAACATCCAGAAACCGGAATGACCAACAGAAGTCTTTGACCTCAGTTCAAGAGTATTCCCAGGTCTAAAACATCGTATGTCACAGGCTTAGTTGTTATGAAATTATATTCAAAATCCTTGCAGTTTTTTGTGCTCTGTTTACTCTGGGTGTCTTGTAAAGGGCACACAGTGTATTTGATCAAGTCTAAACCCCATATATATAAATCTCTACCTTGTTGGCTACAGTTTGTGGTAAATCTTGACTGTTGAAAGAATCTGGTCTGATCTATCGACAAATGAAAACAAATTGTGATGGCCATGAGCATTAGCATCTAAAGCACTGTGACTTTTACCCACAAGTTACAGTTACTCAATTGTTGCAAAATTAAACATCGACCCATCCTTATTTCAGAATGCAGTATGAATGACATTCCGGGCATTCACAATGGATGAAAAAAAAAAAAGATGGGATTGGAACAATGCAGAAAACGCAGGTTTCTGGAATGACGGTGGTGACTGTGTCACAGGCAGCAACTGTTCGATAGCAGCATTTGTCCATTTTTACCCGAAAACCTTAAAAGAGACACCGGAGAGACTGTTTAAAGAGAAATTCTGGAGAAAAGAACATTCCTGGGTGCTTCTGGCCTAAATTCAGCCTCGGCTGGAGAAAGATTTCACGGGAGGTCACATCCAACATCTGGCATCTCCAGGAGCCCAGCTCAGAAAGAGGCGGTCTGGTCAGAGAACCATATATCCATCGTTTTAAGTGGTTTAGCACTGAGCTGATGATATGAAATGCCACCAAATTGAAGAGAGAGAAGGGGAAAAAAAAGAACGAGTGAATGAACTTGTTAAAATCCTTCCCCAAGTGAGAAACACACCACTATTTCAGAAGGTCATTTAGTCCGCTAATGCTTGTACAGTGTGTACGGACATGTCAGACCAACGGCCATAAGAGAGAGAGAGAGACACGATCAATCCAGCAGTCTGTCCTTCAGAGAATATATGAGAGAGACATAGATAAAGAGAGATGGGTCTGTTCTGGTCCCTTCTGTTCACTGCAGTCCCTTGATTCACAGTCCGGGAGGTACAGTTCATTCCTCTCCTCTGCACTGGCAGCTGCTGTCTTTCACAAGGAGGGAGGTGTTTAGAAAAGGGGCGAGCGAGGGGGAGAGCGCCCCCCGGGTGAGTCCGCTCTACCGCTGGGTCTCGCTGCCAGGCAGGGTGATGTTGCCCAGGTGCAGGACGGGCAGAGGATGGGCCTCGGTGTTAAACACCCAGCTCTCAAGAGGCAGCAGCTCATCGCTGGAGAAAAGTAGATAGAGATACCTACAAAAACACACGCAAGGTTCATACATTTAAGATGATACTGGCACCAAACTGGGTCATGGATCTGATGTATACAATTCAAACACATCTGGTGCTGGGGAACTGTTTCACTGACACCAGCAGGTGGCAGTAATGACTGGCTGGAATTTCTTTCCACTCTAATTTACTTTGCAAATTCCACTTTGTTTAGCTGACAGTCACTGTTTTCACAGCGTTAGCCATATGTTGCATTATGTTAACCATTCCAGTAATAACTGAGCATTATTTCATTGTTTTATAGACAATAATAATGTGTACTAGCATAATGAACTGAAACAGTAGTGCAACTTTAACAACAGAGCTTCAGCACATTGTATTTTAGTAAAGGAAATGATTTTTACTTGAGCGTTTCAGCCAGGAAGAAGCTTTGCTGGACATCATCGTAGGTGGGGTTGGAGGAGTAGACGTCTTTAACACCAGAGAATCCTCCGCTTACTCGGCAGTATTTATCTATAGCCTGCAGAAAACACAGAGAAAGTCTGGAGTCAATAAGAGCTCTCGCTCTCGCTCTTTTTTTGGAAATAAATGAATACTTATTCAGCAAGGATGCATTAAATATATTAAGCACTGCTAATGATTAGAAATGCTTATTGAGCAGGAAATCAGTGTATTAGAATGATTTCTGAAGGATCGTGTGACACTGAAGACTGGAGTAGTGATGCAGAAAAAAAATTGCTTTACCAACTCAAGAATAAATTACTTTTTCAAATATATTTACATATAAAACAGTTATTTTAAATTGTAATATTTCACAACATTAATTTACTGTATTATGCTACTGTATATTTTCCAAACACCATCACCCCCAAACCTTTGAACAGTAGTGTATCTATACAATTACATATAATTATAATAATATAATATGTCCCAATGACAACTACATTGTTTATATTTTCCTGAATTTTGGTTTACTTTTTCAACTGAATATTCCAGCTAAATCTCTCCACAAATGTGATGTTCTGGAGAAAAGAAGAAAACCCCGGCACCTTAGATGAACGTTTGATGGTTGTTAAAAGACGCTCGAGTCATGACTATGTCTTTGATTTGAATTATGCACATATCTTACATAAGTGAGGACCAGACTATTGTTCTTAAAATTTGAGTAAACCATACGATATCTTGCATTTTCTGATAAAGTCACCATCCAACTGGTGAGTAACTCAGGCTAGCTCAGTTCCAGAAGTACCATTTCCTGTGCTTTAGCTCGGTAAGATCAGTATGTGCTTTATGAAGTGAAACCCTGTTCTAATCGCCACTTTATGACTGAAAATCAAATCAATGCATGACTGTGTACTCGCAGTAATGACAAGCCAAAAATAGAATATATATGAAGCCGCTCTATTTTTCTGGCCTTGTTCTCCAAGAACCAATAATGCTCCATTAGTGCTGTTCCAGTCTCTGCAGGCAAGAGGGATGCAAGCCATCTGTGCCAAGAAAACATGGCATGATGTGTTCACCTACCTGGAGCAGATCAGCCTGAAACAGCTGCTACACGGAGGACTCACCTCACACGGATCTAACACAACAGCAGCTGGCCTGAACCAGCCTCCGATGAACCCATTCAACAGAGAATCACTCATGACTTGCAGCGTAATTTCCTCGATTTTCCATTTAGATCAAATATCTTTAAAAACACTAATTATAACCGTTAGCCAATCTCAAAATCCCTTTCCATTTTTTTTCAATCCTATACCTTGTCATGAAGCCTGAATTTACGTGTAGCATTTAAAACAATGGATTTTTTTTTATTTTTTTTTTTTATGTAAATAAATCAGAGATGGCCAAACTTTAAAAAAGATTTACCAAATCTATCAAACTCTATAATAAGAAAATATATAAAATAAAGAAATGTAAACAACTAAAAACATATTTTTAAATCTAATTGATGAATGACATGTTTTGTTTTTCTTAACCGATCCCGGAGATAAGAGTGGACTCCAAACTGATAAACATAATACCGTTTATCTGCACAAAGAACAGTGATACGATCACAAAGAGAAGAGATTCTTGAGATCCTGAAAAGAAACTGGGCACAGAGAGAGAGCTGGAGACAGAAAACGATCAAATTAAAAGAAAAATGGAATTTTAGTGACTGGGAACAAGTGAGCTTTATTCTGTTCTCTTTCTCCTTTTACAGAAATGGGTGAAAATGAAGAAGAGAAGAAAAGAAAGAGCCCAGGCACCCAGCGGCTCATCAAAAGAAGCCCAAGTGCAGTGAAGCAGTACTGTACCGGCAGAACAATGACACCCAATCAGAGAGAACCCAATGACAATCCATTCTCAAGAGCACTTTAAAAACACAAACACATTCCTTACAGGTCTACACAGCCCAGATCTCACCCGAATAAGAGTAACATGAAAATAGAGGAAAGGATAGATCTAAAAAACAGTGATAAACAGATAAAGTTGGATAAGTGACATGACTACTATGAGCAGCAAAAAGATGCCACAGATAGAGCGACTGGGACTACAGATGGATACCAAAGAGATGAGATGTGGGTTTAGATCCTAAGAACATCCTGTGCCGCACACACACCGTCTGACCTTATTCTGTCTCTGATATCCAGCTGAACCCTGATGGCTCGAGATACCAGTCCTGTTTGTGTTCCCTGTGCCCTAGCTTTGAGCTGGTGATTTTTGCACAGGCACCACTTGAGACTCTTATCTTACGTTAAACTGAGTTAAACTGATATTGAAGTTCTGGCTGGAACAAAAAGGCCGATAGCCAATAAATGGCAGATTTTAAAAATCTGAAACAAATAAAAACAAAATCCCAAACCGTTTTTGCCAACGTTGAAACACTTGTGATGTTTATTGAATACAGGCATCCAAACTTTTTAAAAGCAGAGTATGAAATATGGATAACTATTTATTTTGAGGGATTACATGAGATTATAGACGGGACCTTTATTGGAAAGTGCACTTAAAAAGGGCTTTTAAAGGTTTAAATCATTGCCGTCATCCAGTGCTATCACTTAAATTCGCTATTATATGATGGCAAAAAGTAATCGCAAATCTTGGAAAGCAGTTTCTACAATAAAAAATCCAATATTTAGTTGGAGGCACTCCTTTATGAGGATATTTTATACATTTGATATTCATCCAATATTCACTATTCAGTAAAAATTGCGATTTTTAAAAAGATACATATTACAGTAAAAAAAGAAAAAAAAAAGTAAAATGACCAAATGTGTATGAATGGAAAGGTGCTGACCTGCGCAGCTTCCCAGCCCCACTGCCTGTATTTGGGATCGTGGGTAAATCTCCACATGTACCAGTACGTCTCGATGACCTCAGGCCTCAGGATATAGTATTTCTCGTTCTGTCTCACAGCCACTGCCTCCAGCCCACTGTCGAACTTAAAGGCCTCTGGACCGAGCTTCAGCACTGCAAACAATGAAAGGTTTATGCGTTTAGTACTAGTAGTTCAACCTTTGTCTCTCATGGTGCTGTAAACGTGAAACTATCTTTCGAAAAGATTGTTGCGTCTGAGCTGCAACCCATCGATGTCTTTCAGTCAAATTATGTGAAACAGAAATGCCATACTCTGAAAATAACCTGTAGTGTTACCAAGGCAACAAAACCATGCTACAAATGAGTCCAAAGATCTAATGCGTTTATTTTATACCCTCCATCTCTCTCTTGTCCCCTCTTATTCACTAACCAGTGCGATCGTAGCTTTCATGGCAGGTGTGTGCAATCTCTGCTCCGAGCTGCAGATAGTGTCCAGCTTTATCATCCGGCGACCCATCAGCCCCCAGGGCAAACATTCCCCCAGCAAAGCAAGTCAGGTGACCCATCTTACGCTCCAAGTGGCCGTTTTTCCACTCGCCGATGAAAGTAAGGCCACCGTTGGACTTCCGGATGAGGTGGCGCTCGATAGCCTGTAGGAAGAGAGAGAGAGCGAGAGAGAGAGAGAGAGAGAGAGAGAGAGAGAGAGAGAGAGAGAGAGAGAGAGAATGAACTAATGATGCAGCACGAAACACCACACTAATTGCCATGGCAACCAGCAGCCCTCACCTCGATGGCATCATCGTAGGTCTTGCGTGCCTCTGTGTCCGTTTTATCAGACATTATCCAGGCCTTCAACAGGTACTCATAGAAACTATCACCCAGTCCACCTACTGAGGTGTGATCTGCAGAGCAAGAGAGAGAAACAAGGTAAGACGAGGGGAGCTGAGAATTCAGATTTTCACAATATTCACTTTTAGTAGTCATACACTACTATCTTTAGATAAGTGAGATTTTTAAATTCTTCAAAATTACAAAACTGGTCTAATTAGATCCTAGTTTTAAAGGGTTAGTTCATCCAAAAAAGGAAAATTATGTCATTAATAACCCTCATGTTGTTCCAAACCCGTAAGACCTCCGTTCATCAGAACTCAGAACACAGTTTAAGATATTTTAGATTTAGTCCGAGAGCTCTCAGTCCCTCCATTGAAACTGTGTGTACAGTATACTGTCCATGTCCAGAAAGGTAAGAAAAACATCATCAAAGTAGTCCATCGGACATCAGAGGGTCAGTTAGAATTTGTTGAAGCATCAAAAATACATTTTGGTCCAAAAATAACAACTTTATTCAGCATTGTCTTCTCTTCCGGGTCTGTTGTGAGCGCATTCAAAAAACTGCAGTGACGCTGCTGACATGTTATCTTTGTTATTGGGCGCACCAGAAAACAAGTCGGCAGTGTCATACATCAACAGCGTCGTGAACGCACTCACAACAGACAGGGAAGAGAAGACAATGCTGAATAATGTCGTCATTTTTGTTATTTTTGGACCAAAATGTATTTTCGATGCTTCAACAAATTCCAACTGACCCTCTGATGTCATATGGACTACTTTGATTATGTTTTTCTTACCTTTCTGGACATGGACAGTATACCGTACACACAGCTTCAATGGAGGGACTGAGAGCTCTCGGACTAAATCTAAAATATCTTAAACTGTTCCAAAGATGAACGTAGGTCTCACGGGTTTGGAACGACATGATTTATTAATTACATTATTTTCATTTTTGGAAGAACTAACCCTTTAAACTCCTAATTTTGTGAAAATGCATTCAACTGGAGCTAAGACAGGCCTGCTATGATGCTTACTTTTATTCTGCTTGCTCAGTATTGGTTACTCTGTTCAAAGCTCAGTATTTTAATGTGCCCGAATGCTGCTATAAAAGTGTATTCAGGCTTGACACAGACCCTCATTACAATAAAAATGTACAAGTAAGCATGTTTTTGCGGGCATTTATCCAGCGTGGACACACCCCAGCACACACCTAATCACTTATAAACACAGCCATAGAGTGTGTGTTCCACTCTGACATGGCTAATGACTCTGCAGAGTGAGTGTGTGTAAAGTGTGAGTGTTTGACAGGCTGGGAGTCATTTGTGCCAGTAATGGCTCGTAATGGGAACCTACAACAGAACATGTAAACAATCTGTGTTGACTTGTTGGAGAGAGCTGTAGAAATTAAAACATAGAAATATTGAAGACATGGACACAAACACTAAAGATATTTATAAAAAAAGGCACTAGGTTGGAGCCATGGTTTCGTAGTTAGCTGACCTTGAATTGTGATGGTCAAGTGGGCAAAAGGAGTTTGAGTCTATTTCTATATCTACTGTATCTACCAGTTTCTATCGGTTCTTCTATCCATCCATGTTAATTATCTATGCTATATGTCTGTCCGTTCAGCCATTTAATCTGTCTACAGATCTAATCTGTATCTATGACATCTGAACATCTGTATACATCCACCCAGTCTTTCAATCTATATCTGTTGGCCTATCTATCTACACTGAACAAAATTATTAATGCAACACTTTTGTTTTTGCCCCCATTTTTCATGAGCTGAACTCAAAAATCTAAGACTTTTTCTACTGTTTGTACACAAAAGTCCTATTTCTATCAAATATTGTTCACAAATCTGTCTAAATCTGTGTTAGTGAGCACTTCTCCTCTGCCGAGATGATCCATCCACCTCACAGGTGTGGCATATCAAGATGCTGATTAGACAGCATGATTAATGCACAGGTGTGACTTAGGCTGGCCACAATAAAAGCCCCCTCTAAAATGTGCAGTTTTACTGTATTGGGGGGTACGAAATCTAGTCAGTATTTGGTGAGACCTGTGAGGTGGATGGATCATCTCGGCAAAGGAGAATTGCTCACTAACACAGATTTAGACAGATTTGTGAACAATATTTGAGAGAAATTAAAGCTTGTTAATCCATCTAGGGAACGGACAGGACACAACTCCATGGAGAACAGGAATGATGTGTACAGGAGGCAGAGGAGTATATACTGTACATTTGCTGTACATAGTATCATGGACGAGTGAGGGAGGAGCCAATTAGCACTGTCACAGCTCATTTCTGCCAAGGTTTAGCGAGCAGTTCTGCATTCAGCCTGCTGAGAGAGAGCTAGCAGGGAGCAAATGTTCAGGAGACGACTACCAAAAGCCATAATGGAAGGTCTTTAGAGGAGACTGGGGGTGGGGAACAGATGCAGAGGTGATGGTTTACAAGAGAGAGGTATGAACTCGCAAGTGTCAGAGTGAGAGCCCAAGAAATCAATGAGGCAGCAACAAGGCAGGAGGCTGAGGCACTTTATGAGAGATCCTTTACAGAGACACTGAGACAAAGTAAAAGATGTATTTTATATGAGGGACTGACCTAGTAGAGGCAAGATGGAGAAGCGGAGATAAATTATTCAACCAGAAAGAAAAAAAAAGGTAGGTGAAAAAACAACTAAATAGAAAGTGAGAGAGAGAGACTGATGTCCAATCACAGACCATTTGTAAGGAACTCTTAATAGTCCGTCCTGCCGCAAGAGGTGGGATATGTTGGAATATGAGGGGGAAATATTGTTTACATTTTCTGCAGAAAATGTCAGTGCAAAAGCTGTCGAAACAATGCTGCAGGTTATTCCCAGAGTGTGGCCATGTGGTTGCCAAGGTATTCTGTGGTTGCTAAGGCACTGCTTACAGTGTCAATTCAAAAGAGCCAAGGTCTCTTGTCCCCAGATATGGCTCAGATGTCCCAAATTGAAAAATAAATATATATATTTTTTAAATATTGCTATAAAGTAATATTACATTTTTACTCAACGTCATGGATATGTATCATTTATGCCCCAAAGACAAACAGTGCAGGAGGAGTTAGGTTACGATTTAAGTGATTTTTGCCTTTGCACGCAATACCAATAACTATATCTGAATAGAGCTAGAAAAATGTGAAGTATAATAAGAAACAGTTCAGGGAGAATGTGTGGATCTCGACAGTGTGAAAATTTTGACAGGTTGAAAACAACAGAAAGAGAAAAAAGAAGCTCAGAGACAGCAAAAGAAATATAGAAAAAAGGTACAGAACAAGAAAGCGGGCAGAAATCCTAATAAATATAATAAAATCATAAACACTACCAATGGTGATGATTAATAAATAGATGGTCTGATGTGCATAGGAAAAAAGAAAAGCTGTGGCAGTGGAAAGACTGAATGAAGCAGAGATGGTTCCGACTCATCTTAGCCTTTATTTCACAGCCTACTCTGGCATGGCTGACAGTCATCGAATGTCTGGATTTTCACTTCTGCCAATCAAAAACAAATCCCTAACGCCTCCCGCTGAAAAGTAAATGCCCTCAAAGCAGGGTGGATTTGAGTAACTATCAAAGATCCAGGCGGGAAATCTCTACAGAGAGGCTTGGCCGACAGTAAATGGACAGGTCATGGAGAGAGAATGACGGGTTGAGGAGGAGATGTGGATCTAAAACCTAAAGGCTCCTGGAGGTGAAGCTGTAGAGACGTGGACAGAGAGAACTTCACACAAAAATGTATGTTCTGTCAGTACCTGACGCATCCTACTTGACTGGAACACAAAAGGAGATGTTTAGAACAATGTCCAAGCTGTATGTGATACACGGTCCCCATTCACATTAATTGTATAGAAAATAGCAGCTTGAAAATTTTTCTGAACACACAGAAAGTCATTTGAAATGAAATGAAGGGAGAATAAATGACGAGAGAACATGAATGTTTTGGAAATGTCCCTTTAAGGGTCTACAGGGCAGATGCAGTGTTGGAGAGGGAATAATACTCGGCTGTAATGGCCTGTCACTCACTCCGAGTTTTCATTTAGAAAATAGATCACTAGTGCAACTTCATTATATTCTACCCCTTTGGATAAACACACACACACATACACACCCTCACACTTTACTGGACTTGGTCTTTTAGATGTGTGTGTATGTGTGTGAGCGTGAGAGTGAGTGTGAGAGAGAGAGAGAAAGAGTGAGAGAGAGAAAGAGATGGAGAGAGAAAGAGAGAGAGAGTGTTTTTGTTCACACAGTGTTGATCAGGTTTAGCCTTTAGAGGCAGGGCATTAATTAAACCCTCATCTCTCTCAGTAATTAAGAGTTGGTTAAAACACAGTGGAGTGTTTTCACTACACATAATTACTAATTACATATAAAGAAAGAAACTTCCTCACATCCCATCTTTATTAAAGCTCGTTGATCAGTGAGGAGATGAGGATAAACTGCCATTGTCGTATTTCACATTTACAGAATAATAAATCCAGGCAGAGGGATTATGAAAATCATCTGTGTCTATAAACAGACCTCGCAGAGTGATATTTTGGACCTGAATCCATTCTTACGATTATTGCAGAATTAAGAATACAGAAACAGGGCTCAAAAATAAGAACGGCCTGCAGGGTCGGATCCAGTGTGTTTCAGATTGCCAAGTTGTCATTATATCTTACATTTGTTAGTCATATACACTATCTTTCAAGTCTCCCCCCAAATAAATGCTGTACTTTCAAACTTTCTATTCATTTAAGAATCCTGAAAATTTTTTTTATCATGGTTTCCACAGAAATCATAAGAGGAATAACTGTTTTCAACATTTATAATAGCAAATGTTTCTTGGGATAATATTAGGAATAATAGGAAATTCTTCCATCTACTAATAAAGCATCATTTCTCCCAGCAGTCGTGTGTGCAATCTTCCAGCATAGCTTCAAATTCATGCTGCGAGTGTCTATAACCCTCTTCATTTCATAGTGTGTGAGAATTCACAAAATGCCTTTTGTGGAAAGTGAGAGATGTTTCTGCAGAAGAGAGGATGTAAGTGGGAGGTACTCACGCTGGCCCCAGCGTCCTGTGCGTGGGTTCAGGTAGTTGGGGTAAAGCCCGTTGGGTCTGTCCATCTTAGCCAACAGTTTCCGTATGTGCATCACCTAAACCACAACACAAACAGAGTTCACAACAGGACACAAACACAGCTACACAACACTCAAGCATACCTTCTGATAGTAGGCAGGGTTTCCAGTCAGATATGTCAGGTGCACAAACTCCATGTGCAGTGTCCCAAATTCAGCCAGAATACTGCTTCCAGCTGAAGCCCAGCCCCAGTTACGCCCCACTCCACTGAAACAGACAGAAGGGGAAACACATGACATTTACATATAATATGTTCATCATTAGCCTAAAGCAAACATCCACCTTTATACACCTTTATACAAAAGAGGAATTACAGCAAGCTCATTTAAGTCGAATTACTTCATTCCCTCTCCAAACAGATACACTTCCGTCCATCATTCCCCTGTTAAGTCCAATATCCTGTGCTCTGCTTGTATTTCTCATTTCCATGCAGAACGTATCCACAGCAATCACTTAGAGTGTGTGTGTAGACTGTGAGAGGCTGCTCTACATGCATGGAGATTAATAAAACAGCGTCATTTTTTCCCCTCCGGATTAAAGACACCCAAAATGCGGTGGTCTCATCTGTTCCTGAGCAATTTCTTCTAAACACCCAATTAATTCACAAAAGCCGTGTCAGACTGGATTTGACCCTCCTCCCTCCTCAAACACAAAAAAAAATCTTCATGTAAATTCATAATGCGCTCTGCAGATTAATTGTGCAATTTTCAATTTCATTCTAATGAAATTATGTGGAAAGTCGAGTTAAACGGGAAGAAAGCCACAGGGACTTTCATAGATGCACAAGGTCTAACAGCTTTCCATTATGTGGCAGCCCCCATCAGGACAATGAGTGGAGGACAGAAAGCATGAGAAAAAAGAAGCAAAGAGAGAGAGAGAAAAAATAATTGAAAGGATGAAGGCATGAAAGAGAAGGTGAGTATGGAACATACCTCTTCAAATTGACCATGGCCCAAGGGATGCCTGTTGGGGTGTTGAAGGCAGGAAGCAGTTTTTCTGCCAGCTGGACAGCCTTCAACTTAAAAACCTAAAAGAGACAGAGACATACAGAGGAGAGAAATACATTATGAACCACAAGGGAGACAAAGCAAAGCACACAGGTGGACAGAAAGAATCAAGTCAGCTCAAGGGAACAAAAAAAAAAAGAAACCTGTGTGGGTGAGACACAAAAACATGTCAGGGGCTTATAATAATGATAATTACATAATGAAAATGTATTCAGGACCATTAAGATTGATACATTTTTCATGAAAAGTCTCCACGTTCAGATTTTGTGCCATTACATTCTCAAAGGTTATTATATTCCTGTAAAGATTTTCTGCATACCTAACACACACACACACAAACACACACACACACACCAGAGTGAGTGAGTGAGAACACACATTTGAGACCGAATAAATACCCAATGAACAACACCTGAATGTATTTACTCACAAACTGTCTGAATAGAGATGATGCACTGGGGTTTGTTTGGCCTCGTCATAAAGTTCACATTTTGAGCTGAGACAATCTTTTCCAACAGCTGCAGTTTAACAACAACTACTGGCCACATTCAAAAAGAAGATGGGCCTATCCTTTATGACAGGCTACAATGACTGAACAACATGTTTTTGTCATGAGGATGAGAAAGTGGTGACAACTTTCTTTCTTTCCTTCTTTCTTTGTCTCTCAAACCACTCGGATTGCTTTAGGTGGTTAAAAGTTGGATAAAAGCATCTCTTGAATACTCAAGTCCATTTAGACTTCATGGACATATATCAGCATAGACACAGAAAGACTGACTTCACCTTTCCAACAGCACAGATTATTAGAGTCGTCAATGTCAAATGAGCACCAATCAATTTTTTTTTATACAAAAGTACTGTCATCATAATTTCGGCGAGACCGTCTGCCATCCCACTAAGTGCTTTTCAGCAAAAATCCCTTGGAAATATCTTGTGCTGATGACTCACAGCCAGACTCCTCTAAACAGGGTAAGATCTGTTGCTCATGTCAGAGCCGGAGCAGTGCGGTTGATCGTGTTTTTAGGATGGAAGATTAAATGAAGCCGTAGCAGGGAAAAGGCCTCTGGTTTATTAGACAAACCGCACAGCTGCCCGAGACACTGCAAAGGTTTTTATTTCTGGCCCATTTTACAGATGTGCACGCCACTGACGTGGAGTCTATTAAAATGCTCTGCCATTCACTAGAATAGAAGTGTGAGGAGTGTACACAGCCTATGTACACACATACAGACAGAAATACCACAATGCTGTGTTTACAAAAGGTCTAGTAAAAAGAAAACATGCTAAATAAAACCCTATTTGGGGACAAAAAAAGGCAGATGGATAATTTTGTGTCAACTTAACCAGAGGTTCCAATTTTTTTATTTTTTTAATAGTTTTCTGTAGAAAGACAAACAAACAGTGATGAAACCCAAAATATTAAATGTCACAGACGTGTATATTTTGAAGAATTTTCACCTGAGATTAGGAGCCAATTTAAAATTTACTTTATTTACAGTAAAAAGAAAATTTTGGGGAACAAAGAAAAAAAGGTAGAAAAAGGTAGACTCAACCAAAGAATATTAACAGATCTTGAATACTTTAAGAGTTACAGGCATGACAACTTTAAAAAATATATTATTTATGGCACTCAGACCGGTATGTTCTATGCCAGAGGTGGCCAAACTTTTTTCTACGATGGGCCAAAAATCTAACTTGATTGAGGGCCGCAGGCCGAAAATAAACACTACATTATACCAGACTGTATTCAATCAAAATGAAAAGTTTCATAATATTTTAAAATGAATTAATAAAATACAAAACATTACTCTGTATTTGACCTAATGCAGTTTTATTTTCAAAGTTTGATATTTCAGTTAAACTTATGGTATAAAAGAAAACATAGAAACACTTACCATTTATAGTACAATAGAGTTCAATGCCTAATAAAGCTATTCAATAGAAAAGCAACACAGCTATATGCTTGCAAAATCAGTTACCTCTAATGAGAGATATTTTTCAAATGTTTTCCAAATTGGGCTATAGCTGACTTACTGACAAAGTCAGGATATTATGTAGGTGAGAGTCAGTTAATTTGCTTCTCATTTTACACTGAATGACTGAAAGTCTTCTCACAGTGGTAGGTACTGGCAAACCGAGACTATATTACTTGTGCTTGTTTGCACAGGAATTTCATCAGGAAATGTTGTTACATTTTTACAGCAATAGGTGGCAGCAAGGAACTGTCTTTGAGTAGTCATCATTAAACCAGTCTGTGTTGTTGAAATTTAATATAACTTTGAGTGCCACTTCATAAAGTGTCACCTGGGTAACACTGAAGCTGATTTCATTTCATAGAGATTGGGAATTACCCTTAAATGTTGAAATGATACTACGACAAAGATATCGATTTCATCGCAAACTGTTTCACGAACATATGAATTGACCTGAAGGACAGATGCAGTGGGATAGCTTAAATATTTTTTGAACAAACATGTAAAGACACTGGTCAATATTGCGTCCATATAATATGTCCATATTTCATACGATAAGTAAATATAGTAATTATCGCAACAGGCCTACCATCAACAGAATTATACATATACCGTGGGTCCTTTAAGGTTAATATACCAAAAGTAAAGTTTGTTATGAACCAGAATCTAAAAGGATATTAAAAAATATTTAATACTCCTTGAATTACAGGCATGAATCCTTGAGGAAAAAATAAAAATAAAATCAGATACAGTGCTTTTTGCCATTTTTGAACAGACACAATTGGGATATAAGGCAACAAAGATTGCTAAAGTCAACAGATTGTACTGAAAGACCTACCGATGTCTGTCTAAAAATTTAAACCCCTGTCATTTTTACACCCCTGTAATTTGGCTCCAAATCTCAGGGGAAAATTGTCATTTTGACCGCCCTCTATAAAATAGTGGATTACAACGTAAATATACATCTGTGACATTTAAGATTTTGATTTCAGCTATTTTTATGCTTGTCTTTCTACAAAAATAAAAAAGGGATATATTTTAAATGTAATGTATTCCTGTTATGGCAAAGCTGTTTTCAGTAGTATCTATCACATGATCCTTTAGAAAACACTGTTCTTATTCAGCAACATTTCTTATAATCATCAATGATAAAAACAACTGTGCTGCTTAATATTTTTGAGGAAATCATGCTATATTTTCTCAGGATTTTTGAAAAGAAAGTTCAAAAGAAAATTATTTGAAATATAAATATTTCGTGATATACATTACTATTTAATCAATTTAATGTTTTCTTGCTGAACAGAAGTATTTATTTCTTTTTAAAAAAAACAATGTATATACTGTACATACAGTTAACTAAGATTATGTAGCATATATCTAGGAGGAGAAAAACAAGTAGGGGTTAGATAAAGAAATGTTATAAGTTGGATTAAACCTTGGGTTGTTTTATGCAAAATACCCCTGCACATTCTCACCACTTCTCTTAAACCTAAAAAACAGAAAAAAAAAAAAAACCCTGTTATTTTTTAGTTATTTGTTTCTAGCAGACTACTGGGGTGCAAATTGCCATGCTGTCCGTGTCCAGTACTATTTGCACCAGGTGCAAATGGTCACTCAGATGGCAATTTATTTAGGATAACAAGAAAAGGGTGACAGTACAGAAATGATGTGAAAACAGAAAAGTGAGACACAGGCAGAGAGAAAGATAGAAGCCTAATTTAGACTGAATGAGTGCTTCTCTCGGGATTACTAGTTGGAGTGGCGTGTGTTTGTGAGTGTGTGCAATTCCCAGAATGCAGATTCCGGCGCTGAAGCCAAATCTGGTTGATGCGGATCATAAGCACCAGAGATGATCCTGTTATTACACATATGAGGATATGACCATGGACATTCCCCACGATACAGCTTCTGCTCTCGGTTCACAAACACACACACACACACGCTATGGAAACCTCAGTCTGAGATGTTCCTTAAACGTCTAATGGAAGCATGTAAAGAGATTATGGAGAACACATTGGAAATGGAGGGATTGAGTGTTTGTATAGAGGGATCCACGGGGTTGCAGGCTTAAAGCTGGATGTCTGCCCTCTCTCTTGCTCTGGGTCTCAGTATGTTTTTGCATCTGCAGTCTTTTATGACAAACCTTCTGCCTGGTTTTTATTCTATTCGTCGTCATGGCAGCACAATTGGGAGCTGCCAATCAAGGCACAAACCAAGGCACAAACTCAGCCAATCTAATGCAAGTCCAGCCAATCAGATCACAGCATCAGAGATGTCGTCTAATGAAGAAATTAGGCTGTCATCTGTGAGAATGTTTAGTAAAATGCTTCTCATCTGCTCAAAGCATATAGAGACAGTGAGTGCACTTCTACATTTACATTTCAAACACATATTCTGCCTTTTTTAAAAATGATTGCTCCAGGTTTATATATAAACTGCATGGCTTCAGAAGAGACAATGTAGGAGCTATAGAGCTTAGAGTCAACATGGAAAAACACTCCGAATGCACAAGAATAATAATAAAAGAAGATTCAAACCTAATTTAAGAAGCTTCTCTTTTCTTGAATGAACTACGTATGATTACTTTTCAGGAGATTCCTCAGATTCATTAATCATGAATTCAGTGCTTTTTTTCACAATTTAAGCACTATTTAGCATTATTTAAGCCTAGTGGTAATTAAAAATCTCTCAGCAATATAATATATTTTTAAATTACGTATACATGATGGTACTGTGCTTTACTCAATTTATGGAATGTTTTAATAAAATTATTGCATCTGGACAGAATAATATATAACAAATACTACATTACTGAAAAAGAATTAAGCAAACTTCCCTCAAATTCCCATTACTGTAATGCATTAGAATACAATTTTCTCCATATAAAAGACTTGAATTGGGATCAATGGGTTAAAGGTCCAAACTGCACTTTCAGTGCAGCTTCAAAGGGCTCTATGTGATCCCACGTCAAGGTGTAAGGGCCTTAACCAGCAAAATGATCTGAACGGTCATTGAAAATTTTAAAATATAAATTAAACAAATTATATATATTTTATATACTCTTTAACCACAAATTCTCATCTTGCACTAGCTCTGTGATGCAAGTCTACAACTTCATGCATTACATAATCACATTGGAAAGGTCACATGCGGTTAGCTCCTCGTCTGTTTATTCCGGTTAAAAAGGTAGGGTGAAAAACTCATTTTCTCCTCCAACTTCAAAATTGTCAGACTTCGTTGTTTTTACCTTTTTTGTAAAGGCCGTTTGACTTTCTTTGCATGTTTGCTTTGTAGACACTGGGTCAGTGCTTCCGCCTACGACACACGTGACGTTTCCAACATGACTACATAATGTGTGAATTTGTGGACTGCAAGATGAGCATTTGTGATTAAAAAAAGTATGTAAATTTTTTTTGTTTTGTTCTGCTAGATAAGACACTCTCACCCTCTCCCCTCGGTTGGAATCGTGTATAGCCCTTTGAAGCTGCACTGAAACTGCAATTTGGAACTTCAACCCATTGAAGTCCATTATCTGAAGAAATATCCTGGAATGTTTTCACAAAAACCTTAATTTCTTTGCAACTGAAGAAAGACAGACATGGACATCTTGGATAACATGGGGGTGAGTAAATTATCAGGAAATTATTTGAATTCTGGAGTGAACTAAACCTTTAAATTAACTGTGGCTAAAAATCTGATCCAGTCATATATACAAGATCCAAAATCAGATCCCGACAACTTCCGTAACCCGACTGAAGCACACTGATGCGTGTGCTGTTGCTCTTGCTCTGGTTGATGTGTGTGCATGCACTTCCTGGAAAAGTGACCATAAAAGGAATTCTGCCTTTTATGACATCATGCATTGCCATACTCAAAATAAAAAAACTTCCTGTTACTTATATGAATCCTGATGGAGTGTATTTCTAAGGCATAGAAATACTCCATCATATGTCCAACTTGAGATATTGGGATGAAATCATTTTATTTACTATGATTTTATTTAGTATGATTTGGGATGAAATCATTTAAATTATTTAGTCTCAGTTCTCAGCTAACCCAGCATACGGCAGGTCTCATTTTACATTGATGAGTGTGGCAAACCAAACCACAGCTGGGATCTCAAACTAAATGCTATCACTGGTGGTTTACATGTACAAAGCCAACTTATCCATATACAACCACCTGTTAGTCGCTCAATGATGTTAACTTAACAGATCATAAAACGGCAATTTCCAGAGTGTTTTGGACACAATCTCAGCTACAGATCAAGGGCTGAAAAACCATATATGTTTCTAAGAAAATATCAGTCTAGAAAGCCCAGTCATTTGTATTTCAAGAGGAGATTTGATAGGTGATGGCTTGACCAAAGTCTACAGCACATCAAACACGCAGATGAGAATCTGATAAACATTTTCTCATCCATCAAATCCCTCTTAAATCTCTGTCCTTATGTGGTCTCTGCTGGGCCCAGGGCTGCGGCTCTCTTCTGCTTTTGATGAGATCCGTGTTTGACAACAGAAGTGTGCACTGCTCCCTAATGTGGCACTGCATATTCTCTACCACTGTGAAGGATATACAACCACAGGACAGCGCATCAATACAGAGAGAGAGAGAGTGATGGGGAGGGTGAGAGAAAGAAAGCTGGAGTAAACACCATTTCCTCACACCATCTCTGCATGGAATAAATGTGCAAATCAAGACAAAGAACAAATATTTGCCCATGTTGGTAACTTACAGTCTATGATCCTATATGGCTTGAAGGAATCTTAAGAAATAAAACCTCCGACAGCACTGCATTTGGAGAAATCTACTGATTCATGCAGTAATTGGGCTGTCAAACACAGTAATGGAAGCATCTCACAACGAATTGAATGCCAAAGTGTCTGAGCTTCTCCAGGAGCAAAAGGTAAAAAAATTATATTTGATAATTAGATTTGATTGAAACTGAATTTCCTTTCAAAGCCAAGAAAAGCGCTGTCTGGATCTACAAGAAAATTACAGTTAGATGTGACATCTATAAGTCATCTAAACTTTCCGGCTTACTGGTGAGGTACCTGGAAATTCTATTCTACAAGGGTCTTAACCTCAGAAAAAAAAAATCTTATTCAAATAATATGACTAATTACTAACCTAAGAATAATTATACTAATATTAAATTATGATTAAATAAAAGTTCCCTTTAACTCTGTGAAGGCCCTTTATTTGTGGGCATAAAATATGAGTGAATAAGAAAAAATAAAACAAAACATTGCAAACAAAAAAACTATTCTCAGAAAAGAACACACCAAGGGTTGACCGAATCGCAGGTGATCCTTGATCTGTTCGAACCAGGCTCCACAGTTCAGTACACATGTGATCCGTGGATTCATTGATTGATTAAGTTTATAATTTATATTCGTTTAAAAGTGATGTATATATATATATATATATAAAACTATACTAAAAACTACTTTTGGATGGCTGTCAATGAAGCAAACAACACTGTCAAGAGATACCGGGGTGAGAGGATCTGAAGAACAAGGGGGAAAGACTAAAAAAGAGATGAAAGGAAAGTATAAAAGAGAATACAAGAAGACCAAAAGACAGTGGAAGAAAGGACAGAGGAACAGCAGAGTAAACATCATCCATCACTGCACAGATCCGGCTGATAAGAGAGAGAGAGAGAGAGAGAGAAAGAGAAAGGATGGAGGATGTGGTCTTGCATAGGAGAGATAACCTCCAGAGCTGATAAAAGTATGGAGTCTTCTGTTTTCTTCCGATCAGATGCTCTTCTCCAGAAAAACCAGCTGCACATCAGTCCAGTCCACAACTCTCTCTACTCTGGACCCTCTTTCATTCCCTCCATCCCCCGATGGCTTTCTCTATCTTGCCCGATCAAAAATCTCTTATTAAAGAGGCATGGCCTTTCATTCTATGACACCTTTGCTCCGTGCTACCTCTACTGCATACAGGGGACATACAGTACATAGAGAAACTCTGCCTGCACCAAAGAGATGTAGAGTATAATACCTGGAGAAAGGTTTTCATTAGCATCCCTATACATCATATGGCAACCGCTTGGCTGTTGCGTGATCCCCTGTGAGAAAGCAATTTCAAAACTGTCATCTTTGCTCTTGGGCAGGCACTCAGTACTTTCGAAAAGGCTTTTGAATAGCTGTCAATGGAGAAAGAGGCATCGGTTCCCATAATGCTGAAGCAACCGTATCTACCAGGAGAGTATGCACATCTTTATGTAAAAGTGACTCAAATAACTGTAAGGAATTAAGGCCTTGAAATAAAAGGTAGTTCTGGGTGATAACAAAACACAGATAATTGTAACAAACGAAAACCAATAAATGGCTAATATTAAAATACAGAGATAAAAAATCTGTAATATTCCCTATTATAAAAAAATAGGAATTTAAAAAAACTACAGTAAGGAGAGAAATATAAATGCACAGTTAATCACAGGAAATGCACAGGAAATACAAGCACTAGAACATTGGACACTCTGCCTCCAACATTCAGCCCCAGCTGTACCGTGTGTGTATGTGACAGCACACACGTGTGACTGCACTGGGCACTGAGGCCTGACGCCCAGGCGTGTCAAAACACTGGACTGAAGGAACAAAAGGTCACTTGGGACAGAGAGGCAGGCAGGCATGAATTTATATGCAAGTGTGGCGAGTTCCACGTCCAGTATCTAAATACATCTAATGAAGTGTGTGGAGCGGCGATGAGGCCGTGCCGCATGGCTGCAGCTTAATTCCTTTGTATTTCACCTTCAGACTAAGAGGAGAACACAGTGATATGCAGTGGTAGAGATATGCTGCCCAGTGATAAGAGAAAAGAGAGAGAGAGAGACTATGTGTGTCATTCTCCATTAATGTCCATGGGCAGATAAGACAGAAGGGAAACATTAATTAACATGGGCTTGAGAGAGGGACATTTATTTCCCCTGAAAAAGCTGTTCTTAGTTCTCCGAGCCAACATCACTGCCCTAAGATAAACTCTCTCGGTCCAGATCTTCATCTGTGTGGCTGCCTGCACAAACCTTCCTCATCTGAAATAGCTATGAAATTGAACAGCACAGACAGAAATTAAACAAAATGAAAATCAATAAGCAATGATAGCAGCATACCTCCTGTCCAGAGAGGTAGTATGCAGCCAGAAGGCCTCCAATGAAGCGGATGTTGACCTCGAAGACCGATACTTCTGCATTCTGTAGAAACAGAGGGAAAAATGAGAAAGAGTAAGAGCAGAACAGTGATTGACTACTTTTTCAGGGTCCTCAGTTACCCAAGTATGTCATGTTTTTTGGAATCAAAAAATAATAAAGAATATAAACCTTATAAGTATTTGTCTTATGTTTTAAGAATACTTACTGACCCCAAACATTCACAAAATACAATATATTTGAAGTTCATTGCAAAATATTCAAATAGATGATCATTTTGAGATTGTAAGGGGAACAGTGCTATTAAAAATTTGGGGAAATCATTTCTTTTTATTTTCAGAACAACCCTTGCGCTATATATAATTCAAACAACGGTTTAAGCAGCTTTATTAATGTGCATGAAATGTCTTCATAACAGCCATGAAGAGCTCCCAGATGAACTTCAAATCTACATCAAAGCTGATCCAATAATCTCTCAGTGAGACTGAAATGAATACTGGAGCAGAGTGTGTGTGTGTGTGTGTGTGTGTTTGTATCATCAACATCCATCTTGTCAGCTTCTACCTTTATTTAGAGAAAATTACCATAAAGCAGTTTTCCACTTGCACAAAGATCACACCGCAAACAGCAGCTAATAGCACACACCCTCTAAGTCTGGAATAGCAAAGGAACTAATTCAACCAATGCAGAAAAACAAATCTAAACACACAAGCTCCCGAAATCCTGTTTAGCCCCGTCACAATCCCATAATCCACAGCACCTAAAAACAGCACCTGTTTTTTTTTATGCTGCTTATGAAAAATAAGCAGGTTATTCAGTTTCGAACCTAACGCAGCTAAAGCATCTCATCGACTGTGTTTTACACTAATTCGACAAGACATGAACATGCTTCAACCAACCCCTTCCACTTAGTATTCACTTAGCATGTCTATTAATTTTGACGAAAGTAAACGTGCACCAGATTAATTCAGATATGACCGTTCCCTGACCAAGGTCCATTAATTCAGTTTTTGGTTTAACAGCTGTGATTAATGCTGATGATGGCAGGCAGACTCATCCATCATCACAACAGAAACACACAGAGAGAGAAAGAGAGAGGGGAGTGCATTTCTTTCTTCCGTGGAACACATTGTACACATTTTTTTGACAGTCATCAGGGGTCCAAACAGAAGCTTTTGGACACCACTGATTTTTATTGTATAGACAAAAACTGATGTCACGTGAACTATTAATTTGATTATAAAATCAAAAATTTTAATGGAAATATATATATTATTAAAAAATGTAATGTAAAATGTAAAAAAATATTATTATTATTATTTTTAAATGTCATTTAATCCTGTGATGCAAAACTGAATTTTCAGCAGCCATTACTTCAGACTTCAGTGTTACATGATCCTACAAAAATCATTCTAGTAATTTGCTAGATTTTCAGTCCAAGGAACATTTCTTACTATTACCTGTTGAAAAAATATTTTTGTGGAAACGTGTTTTGCACATGCTTCCTTTCCTCGCTTATGCTTTGTGGTTTATTTCCCTCCTCCAAAAATCCACCCAACACATCCATCCTGCTGTGACCTGCTGAACCCTCTATGGCCAGACCCAACGGTCCAAGCATGAGCTATCCTTCAGAGTGCACATGCTTTGTAAGATATTTGTCTAAATGTAACAGTGAGGAGGGGGAGAGAGAAGAAATTAGGTCACTGCTCGAAAAGCCAAAAAAGATGAACCAAACCCACAGAGCTCAAAGCTCAAAGAAAGGTGGCAGAAGGGAGACGGGAGAAAAATCACACAACACAAAGACACAAGAGAGGTGATAAAGCCAAGACGACCATACAGGTTCTCCATATCTGATGGAGGAGAGGCCGGAAAAACAACTGATAGGGAGAGAAACTGGAGAAATCCCATTAACGGGTCAGGACGTGAATGCAGACAGAGACGGAGAGCAGGAGACACAGGGCCCCTGGGGCCACTCGCCATCCCCCGCTTCATTCTCTGACATCTCTTTTGTCTGCCATTTTTTCCTCAACATCACTGGCTAATTCTGGAGGCGGTTCACATTGTTTCCATGGCGCCAGTCTTGTCTCCTGGATACGTGATGTGTCACATCAACTCCTTTCTCGCAACACGTTTTCCACCGAGTGCCACCACAATCTGATCAAACCCTGAAAGATTCACACACACGGAGGACTGAGGTCTTTGAGGAATTATGGGGTGTCGAATGACTGTTAATACAGTTGTGTCAGCCGGCTGCCAAGTATATGGTTTACCACTGTGAAATACCAGCGCCCTGAGATGTATCCGTGTCTATAAACAAAAACAGGCACGCTTTGCCTCCAAACATACAAAGACAAGTGTTGTTGGTAAGCTTGTGTGTGTTCATGTCAGAATCACGGCCACTTACCACACTGAAATCCAAGTTTTGCTCGATCCACTCCTGGCCATCCTTGAACTCATCGTGAAGGCCCATTATGTAAAGGGTATCCAGGGCATCTACTATAGTGGCCCCCATCTGGGAATTACCTGTGGAGAGAATGTGGATATGAATATTTACTGAATACATATGCACCACAATGATTAAAAAAAAAAAAACATTTAAAGTTACATAATCAGGCCATTCTGGTGCTAGCAATTTAAATCTTTATTACTGTAAAACTAGAGAGCAGAGCACAAGGAGGAAAATGGACCAAAAGAAACAATATCGTTCAAAAGTTTGGGGGTCAAGTATGATTTTTTTTGGTGAAGGGAATTAATTTTATTCAGCAAGGATGCATTAAATGGTTAGTTCACCCAAAAATGAAAATTAGCCCATAAATGACTTGCCCTCAAGTCATCCTGGTCATATATGAGTTTCTTCTTACAGACAAATCCAGTCAGAGTTTTATTAAAAATGGTCTTTGATCTTTCAAGTTGTTTAATGGCACTCAGTGGGTGTTGCAGTGCATCAGTCAAAAAGCTGAAAAATAAGAAGCACCCATCAATAAAACTAAACGTGTCTCACATGGCTCCGAGGGGTGAAAAAAGAGACGTCAACACCCGCTGAGTGCGATTTTTAGTAGAACTCCAACTGGATTCGTCTGAAAGAAGAAAGTCATATACACCTAGGATAACTTGTGGGTGAGTCATTTATGGGATCATTTTTGGCTGAATTAACCCTTTAAAACTGATCATTAGGGAAACTAAAAGACATTTATCATTTTACTAAATATTAACATTTTCTAAATGTATTATTCTTCAAATAAATGCTGTTATTTTTAACTATGTTTATGAAACAACCTTAATATATAATTTCAAATAGATTCAAATGTACAATTCAGACATCACTGCTGAAAACAATATTTATCTTAAATTAATTCTGCATTTCTGATTAACATTTAAATTTTTTCACAAAAATCTGTTTGAGACCAAACAACTTGGGGAGCCCCTGCAAAACTACCACTACCCCCTGTTAAACAACCCTTTTTAAAGTTCAAGATAATATTTCAATAACCCCATAAAAAAATTAAACAAATAAAATAATAATCTCAAGAGTGGAAAACTGTTTAGAGATGCTGTATGGCATTTCTCTCTCTCTTTCAATCTGTAGAATGGCAGTGTTATCATAATCATCATCGTCAGGTACTCTAAATCACTCTAAAAATACCCATCAGCCTCTTAGCTCTTCTAATCGGTCCAGACCGCTGCTTCAGTTGGGCCAGAGGCACCCCAAATAGCCCCAGCCCTTCACAAAGCACATAAACACATATACTTTTTATAAGACTTGAATCCCCTTCCCCATACGTCATTTAAGACTATAATATATTTACTCCCTTCCTCTTTATCACCCCTTCAATTTTCAGTGTTTTTTTTTTTTGTTTGTTTAAAGTGAGAACATTCCTATTTGACTATGGCACAGTGACAAAGGCTGGATCTCACCTATGACTTCCCTTTGAAAAAAAAAAAAAAAAACATTTAGAAGTAACCCAAGACCCACTGAACTGGCTACACATTCATCCCTCACCAACTCATTTCCATTCCCATAAATACAAAGCCCATCTTGAGCAGAGGTGGGTAGAGTACCCAAAAACTTTACTCAAGTAAAAGTAAAAGTAATTCTAGAAATATTTACTCAAGTAAAAGTAAAAGTACTAGTCTTGAATAGTTACTTGAGTAAGAGTAAAAGAGTATCGGATAAAAAATCTACTCAAGTAGTTAGTTACTAGTTACTTTGGGTCATATATACGGAGCCTTTTTTTATATAGATATATAGACAAAAAATGTATGTAATGTATGTGTGTGTGTATAAATGTATATATTTCATCAGCCTTTAATCCAATTTATGTAAATTATTATAAAACCCTGTCTGTTTATTTAAGTAACAAATATAGGTGTCATGCCATAACATATTTTTAATACGACTGACTTTATTTTAAATGTGAATTTAACATTGAAAGTTAATGTGATATAAATATTGCTACTAATCTTTCATTGTTCAGAAAGAGAGCAAATAACATTTACATTATTAAACATAATTTTCACTGACAGTCTAGATTTCATTCACTCTCAGAAACTACCATTAAAATCACTGAAACTGTTAACACTGTGAAATCAATATCTTAATTATAGATTCGTACACACATCTGCACTTTGTTGTTTCTGACGAGAGAATTCGGCAGAAAGAGGTATTCAGTAAGTGAGCGAGTGAAGGAAGCACCGGCATGTCAGCGATGACTCATCGGAACACCTCTGATTGGCCATTGCATTCAAAAGCTCAACAGAACCGTGTGTGATTGGTTATAATGCGCAACGCTGTAAAACGCATCTATCTCTGGCTTAGCGCCAGCAAGCGATCACAGATCTGAATTTAGCAGCTGATGATATGACTTGCTGAACGTACTCGCACTGGTGTGATTGTATTAAAATTAATAAAATCTTAATCGGCTATTCTTTGTCTTTTGGAAGCTGCATTCAACCTGTTATAAGCCACACACATACAACAAACTAATGTCACAGTGGTATCGTGTACTGTAATCGAATGTAGCCCAAGTTATTACCTGTTAAACAGTAGACAGCACACGCGTTCATCTAATAAGGATCTCCATCGCAAGCAAAGAATAGCCTTTGCAGATTAGCTTTCAATTCAGTGCAGTTCCATAGCCCCGTTTTCAACGCTGCTAATATTCTTAAACGTTACAACTCTGAGTGAACCGCTTCAGAGCTCAGCGCGTTCAGCATGGAACTGAACGACTCAATCAAACTGATTCATGAACCAATTCACTCGTTTGCCAATTGTTTTGATCAAGCCTTTGAACAGAGTTGACTCAAAAGAATGAATCATTCGCGAATGGGCATCGCTCATTGTCCAGAGAAAAGTAGACGGCGCGTTTGGAATAAATTGAAGCATTTATTGCATTAAGATAAAGTAACGAGAGGGGCTTCGCCCACAGTAACGAAGTAAAAGTACAGATTTTTCCCAAAAAATGTACTCAAGTAAGAGTATAAAGTACCCATCTTTAAATATACTCCGAAAAGTATTCGTTACCCCCGAAAAATTACTCAAGTAAATGTAACGAAGTAAATGTAACTCGTTACTACCCACCTCTGATCTTGAGTAAAATCCACACTCTCTGCCTTTGTCCTGGACTGGAAATCAGGCCTCATCATTCTGAATGAATCCTGATTGGCATTTACACAAGGCTGGCATCCTGGATGCCAGACTTTGCTGGTGTAAATCAAATTAGACTCAATAAAGATACTTGGGGAATTCCAATGGCAATCAGTCCAAGCTCCTCTCTCTGCTTCCTACAAGCCATCACTCCATCCCACGCTTCCTCACTTTGTGTCATCCCTGCCAGTCTCATTTGGCGACAGATTGCAAGCTGCTTTAATATGAATGCACACGTGGCAGCCAGATTCACTTTTTCTGAAAATTCCCCACTGCCTCATCTTGAGCAAAAACCAGCAGAGAGGTTTTCAGTGGTTGAGAGATTTATTTAGTTAAACGCAGGTGTGTGATTGTGACTGTGGATACTTATGTATACATATAAAGAGGAGGATCTTTAGCCAAAAGCATGAGTCAGAAGGCTTTCTCTTTCCATCCGTCTTGTCTCAGGGGTTTATAAAGGGAATGGAGTGAGAGAGAGATAGTCAAAGCCTCTCCATATCTAATAGTTTAATAGTACCCACCATTTCCGCTGTCACTGATTCTCCCTGGACCCTGACTGCAACATCTGCTGTGCTCATCAACAAACTGCTCTGGCTAAGTGTGTGAGTGTGAGAACAGTAAGAAAAGAAAGTAATGAAAAAGAGACATTAGACAATACACATCATCTTGTGTACTGTATGTACACACGCAATCTTTCAAAAGTTTGTATTTAGTGTGCATACTGCATTTATGCACAAATAGCGTTTATTTGCAGGCTTGGTGAGAATAAGAGGCTTCTTTTAAAAATATAAAAATCTTTCTGTATAATAAATTCACATTACAAACACACACACACACACACATATACATATACACACATATATACACACACACACACACACATATATATATATATATATACACACACACACACTTTATCCCCTAATATAAAAAGGGTACACTATAAAGAACTATTTAAAGATTTTAATGCCTGACATGATTATTTAAAGCACTTTTAAATGGCTTCTATGCTTTAAGAAATTATGTCACAACAGTACAAATGAGGGATCAGATCTCCAGAAAGACCTACAATTAAAATCCTCAAATCAAACGGTTTTAACCTAAGCATCTGTAAGGCACATACTACGTGGGTTTGAACTAAATTGCCTTGCGGCTCTATTCTGTATGCAGCATCTCTCTCAAGGAATGTTTTATGATGGCCAATTTGTACTCCATAAAGTGCATTGAGACCAAGCGCATAAAGAAAAAACAAAAAAACATTTCCAGTGCAATTTCCTCAAATGAGTCATGAGGCCAAATGCAATGCTGAACTCTAGATAAAAGTCAATTGTTTGGCTGGTGAACACAGCTGCGGTGATCAGATGCTGTTTAGATGCATCTGTAATGAGCAACCATAAATGTAAGGTTCCAGCATTTTACAAGGTCAAGTCAGCACGCTCCCAGTGAATCAGTGCATGATGAAACTATTGCTGAAAAATGCTGCCTTCAGGAGTGTATAGTATACGGAGCTAGAAAGGTAACAAGGCATCTGAATTCGGTTTACGCTACATCCTGAACGAATAAAAATGCCAGTGGAGTGGTTTTTAATTATTTATAGTGATTTCCGCCCCCAACCCAATTTATTGCTTACCAAGAAATAGGCATCATAACGATATAATATTTGCTTAGTTGTATCTAAAGCTCATTTGAATTGTTTTAGACTTGACATTATGATTTTTTCTTTCACAAACGCTACCTAGCAGTGGCCTTCGGTGTCTGAGGTTCTTGATCACATTACGACACACATGTTAGGTATTGCCGACTATTTCAGACAGACTTGCCTTTTCCCCAAGACACTTAACTTTGCTGATGCTCTTGAAATGAAAATCCAACATTAATTTCAAGCTCCAGTGCTGTTAACACTTAGGATATTAGATGAACTTTTTAAGGTCACAAACTTATTTCTGCATTGCCCCCCACCCCCCGGAGAAATTTAAGGAGAAAGCATCTGAAGCAGAACATGAAACATACTGTATACTCTGTCCAGATAAAGCGCTGCACTGTCAGATCACCTTCAATCATCAGACTGGCCCACCAGTGTGTTGTCTGGGGGTATGTACATTTGATGGAAGCCTTTGGCTGCGTTTTTCCATCATTTCAGCATATACTTTTATTTTGTACAGTCTTAGCCATTACTTATCCATACAGGCTCAGATTACAGAACCACTGGAGTGTGACTGGAAATGTGGCTTCTGCAAATGAAACTACAGGATCTTGGCTAGTGGAAAGAAGCAGCAGGATTCAGTAAATATTGAGAGAGAAGGCAATACTGGAAATCTTGAGCATGTGGACTGTGAATAGATGTGGTGGAGGAATTCTTCTGAAGACTGTTTTTTTTTTTGGAAATGAAAACCAATCATATTTAAATTGTGGGGTTTCCTGAGGATTCTTTCCTCTTGTATTAACCCCGTTGCCATTTGGGTTGTGATTTTAAAATTACATTGCTTAATACTACCAGCCTCGATCTGCCAAGATGGAGTTGTGAAATGTCACTGACTGATATTAAAGAAAAAGTTCACTAAAAATCAGGTTTAGGTCCTCACCCCAATTAAAGTGTGTTAGTGAAGGAAGGATTGTCCCATCAAGTATCACGGTCACAATTTAAGCTAATGAACAAATCATGCTCTACAGTTACATTACGGATTCTGCTTTGATATAGTAACAACTTATTATTAGCAGTGCTCACAAATGTAATTCATTCCAGTGATTGTCATTACTTCAGTGTTCATTGTCACATGATCCTTTGAAAAAAACATTCTAATGTGATGATTTGGTGCTCAAGAAACATTTCTTTTTAGTAATGCAATGGAAACCTTTGTTTTGATACATTTTTTTTTTTTTTTTAATGAATAAAGTTCAAATGAGCAGCATTTGTGTGAAAACATTTTGTAATGATGTAAAAGTCTTTTCTGTCACTTTTGATCGAATTAATGATTCCTTGCTGAATAAAAATGTTGACCTCATAGTTTAGAAAGGTATTCGATAGACACTAAAAACCACTCAGCAGAGCAAATAAAGTATAAAAAATAAATAATGACTATGACTTTTTTTTAATGTATATATAAAGCTGGGTGTACTTTTTCAATGAGAGAAAGCTTGAAGTCCAGGTGCCGCCATGTGCACCTTTTTATACACTGTAACACACACACATACACACACACAATCAGTCCATGTACATATGCTCATGTCCAAATAACACCTCAGCACTCAGGTCACGTACATTCAGCTCTCAAGGGCACAATAGTGTCTGTCTGTCTCTCATGATCTCTTTATGAATAACTGCACAGGCATTTCAACAGCTGATTTTTTTCTATCAACAGGTCTCCTTTCTCGCAAAACCTCTTCTCCCTCCTGCACTCCTCTATCTTTGCTCTGTTTGTAATTTGGTGTTTGCTGTGTGATGTGCTTGCTGTCAGTCACAGTAAGTGGCTGATGAATATTTACTGAGTCACAGCACTGATGAGCGGCTGTAGTGGTGATGCCGAGGGAAAAGAGTGATCCCTGTTTTTTCAGACACACAGACTCTTGCACCATTCTAATGCTGCAGAGACTGATGGGCACGGCACTCTCTGAGTAGAGCGGCAAGGACAGGATGGATATCGGATTTACCAAATAACTGAAAATAACTGACTGAAAAAAATCTGTGATGCCACTAACTTAACATTATACAGTAGAGACACATCATTTCAGCAATTTTCAAATCAGAGCAGCTTTTTCAGTAAACGGCTACTATTGCAAGCAATTGATCACATGAGAAAATGTCAATAAAAAAAAAGAATTTTCACAAATAATAAAATAATAAACAAATAATAAAATACTAGTTAAATGGTGATATTAGTACATGTGACATTTAATAGTTATAATAATTTAAGTAACTAATTAACAATTGCTTATGTGCCAAATAAATAGCCTACTGCTGAATGGCAAATGGGATGTACAGTAAAAGAAAGAAACAAAAAAAAAATTCCAATCACAAATAAGATATATATAAAAAAGAAAACAGTATAACACTGGTTGTGTGTCATGGTATGACTTTCATTCCACTTTTTCTTCCTGTTAAACTCCATCTTCCATTTCTTTTCTGACTCTTTAGACATTTGTTTCTAGGTCTTCTGTAACATGTCAAGGGCTTACGTGCATTCCTGGTGGACTGCACAGAACTAAATTTGTGTGATTTCCCACTTGCGCATGGCATCTTCTCATCTATTAAGAGTTTAATCCCACTAGAATCCTGGGAGAGCTGGAAAAGCAGCAGGAATTGAGCTGGAATCAGTCAGTCAGTTGGGAGCATTTGCAGCATTTTCTTTCTCTTACCAGATGGAGCATCTGAACATCAACTATTCAGTCTCAACAAAAGGTCCAGTTAAAATTAAAGCTGCAAGCAGCGATGAACGGGCCCTCGCACCCGGGCTCACCGCCATCGTGTTGCTCTAATAAAAAGGTGAACGTTGAGAAATATGCATTTAATGTCCTAAATATAAGTGGAATATATCAAAGTATATCCCATCTATGTGCCAATCTTACCGTTGCCAGCAGGTGGCGCTATCATTATAATGGAATATTGGCCTTCAGATGTGTTCAGGCCAGGACTCTTATCAAACATGTGAAGTTTGGGGAAGATTGAACATTTTATGCTTAAGTTACAACAACTTCTCTTGCTGTGGCAAGACATCAAATTTTGTCATGGCGCCATGGAAACGGCCTTTAACAAAACCTCAAGATCTCCAAAAGTTAACATTGCACAGGCCTTTAGATTAGACTGACCACAAAATATATGTTAATCTCAAAAAAATTATAGGAGTAGTTTGTCGCAGCGTAAAACATGTCACTTCCTGTTGCCAATAGGTGGCGCTATGACTATAACTGAATGTGGGCATGTAGATCTGTTAAGGGCAGAAGTTTTATCTAACATGTGAAGTTTGGGGCAGATTGGACATTGTATGTCTGAGTTACAGCAACTTCCTTTTTCATGGCGAAACATCGAAATTTGTCAGGCCACCATGGACACGCCCTTTAACGAAATCTAAAGATCTTCGCAATTTAACATCGCAAAGGGCTTAAGATTACACTGACCAGGTTTGGTGTTGATCTGAATAAATCTCTAGGAGGAGTTCGTTAAAGTACAACCCCTGAAAATGGCAAAAACAATGCCAATATTGCAGAGAAAATTCTAAATAACCGACTTCCTGTTGGGATTCGGATTTCGTACCAAGAGACTTTTTTTTTAGGTATTGGTGTGTTACATGTGTATACCGATTTTTGTACATGTACGTGAAACATAGCTCGAGGCGCACTCTGTTGAAAGTGTATAGGTGGCGCTATCGAGCCATTTTGCCACACCTGATGGAATTTTGGCCTTCAGATGTGTTCAGGCCAGGACTCTTATCACACATGTGAAGTTTGGGGAAGATCGGACATTTTATGCCTGAGTTATAACATCTTTTATTCCCATGGCGAGACATCGAACTTCGTGACGGCGCCATGGACACGCCTTTTAACGAAAACTCAAGATCTTCACAACTTAACATCGCACAGGGCTTTAGATTAGACTGACCACAAAAAATACATTGATGTCATAAAATTTCTAGGAGTAGTTCATTGCAGTGTAAAATATGTCACTTCCTGTTGCCAATAGGTGGCGCTATGACTATAACTGAATATGGGCATGTCAATCTGTTCAGGTCAGGAGTCTCATCAAACATGTGAAGTTTGGGGCAGATTGGTCATTGTATGTCTGAGTTATAGCAACTTCCTGTTTCATGGCGAATCATCGAAATTCGCCAGGCCGCCACGGACACGCCCATTAACGAAAACTCAAAAGCTTCGCAATTTAACATCGCAAAGGCCTTCAGATTAGGCATACCAAATTTGGTGTTGATCTGAATGAATCTCTAGGAGGAGTTCGTTAAAATACAACGCATGGAAATGACAAAAATGACACAAAATTTGCTCATAATATTAGTAATAACCGACTTCCTGTTGGGTTTCGGATTTTGCTCCAAGAGACTTTTTTGTAGGTATTGGACAGTTACATGTGTATACCGATTTTCATACATGTACATGAAACGTAGCTCGAGGCGCACACCGTTGAACGTGTATAGGTGGCGCTGTTGAGCCATTTTGCCACACCCACTTCTGAAACCCATATCAGACGTAAATTTTCGCCAGTTCTGAGGTGTGTGCAAAGTTTCATGACTTTTCGAGCATGTTTAGGCCCTCAAAAATGCGATTCATTTTGGAGAAGAAGAATAATAATAATAAATATAGCTGCAAGCAGCGATGGCGGGCTCAAGCCACCAATGCCATCGCCACCCCGGTGGCATCAGGTAAACTGTGCCCAACGGGCACATGCATTCACAATATCCCTCTGGCAGTGAGGTTTTAAAGGATACGCCAGATAAAGGGTTAATCCGAATCATCTAGACTTTAAAATCACATTCACAGAACAATGTATATTTAACTTTAGTAACACTTTACAATAAGATTTCATTTATAAACATTATGTTAATATGAACAATATTTATATAACATTCATTCATGTCAGTTCATATTCCAAAATTAAACATTAAAACATTGTTTTATTGTGATTTTTTTTCCAAGCACATTTGACCAATTCCAAACCATATCAATCTTAATAACTACCATTATTTTTCATTTAATCATTTATGATTGCTATACAATAGTCCAGGAAAGCTGGAAGAGAAAAACTCCTTATATTCATGTGTGCAGAATTATTAGGCATGTTTTCTTTTACAGATGAAATGCGCTAAAAAAAGAGCTTTAACTCAAACTGTAAAGTCGAAAATTATGAAATACCCATGATAAATATCAAACACACATGCAATACAGAAATGGATAAGTTAAGACTTGACCATTGTACAAAAAATGCTGACTGGGTCATGAGGTCAGAAAAGAAGAAGAAAAAAACAGGTCAAGAAGAACTGACAAAAAGAATTGCAAAATAATTAGGAATTAATGTGAAGATTAATTTTTAGTCAATTCTGCAAGACAGACTTTCAGGAAAGGAGGTGGAATAAAAATGAGCTCCTAAATCTTAATCCCGGATTCTGGAAGATATATTCCTCAAACCATCGGACAAGAGGAGGTGGTGCTGGTCCTTCACGAGTCACTCTAATCTGTTCATAAAGCCTATATATAAAGTCTTAATATATAGTATTTCACAATACTTCATGGTATTCTAATTCAATCATTTTTTGGAATCTTAGATCTCTCAGAACCTGACACATTGTAATTCTGAGACTCCAGGAAAGTGGCAGTTCTGTAAAATGTTGGCGCTGGAGACTAAATGCTCCCTGATAGTTTCACACCTAATTCATTTAACACACACACACACACACACACATTACCCACAGTAACAGAGGGACAGAGTGACATCAGATGTATGATAGTTTTTTAATTTTCGATCATCCATATAGTGTTGTATAGTCATGAAACTATGCATATTTCCTCAGAATGACTTGTCTTCTATGTGTACATTTTTTTGAAGCATTTATAAGCTGCACTTTAAAAAAATAAAATACATTTACTGGTTACTTTTTTACTGTTATTTAAAAAAAAAAATCACCACGACAAACCATTCAAGCTATCCAAAATTCATTCGCACCTCTTCTGTAAGATAAATTCTTTAAACAGTGGTAAAAGAGGATGTGGTGCTGATCCTTCAAGAGTCTCTGAAAACGTATCTGTCCATAAAGCCTATAAAGAATTATTCTTAATATACGGTTCACAATACTTCAGCTTGTTTTTCTAATTAAATGAGGGTCATTTTATCAGTAAAATACATAAAATTCATATTATTTTTCTTTGAAAGATTTCTATAAATGATTTAAATCATACTTGTTTCTACAATAATTATTTAAAAGTGATCCTATAGCTCCATCTGGTGGCCATTATTGGTACTAAGAATTGCCAGCTTGATTTATATGTTATGATAGTTTTAATTTTATGCTGGCTCTTGAAAATGATAAAGCTATGAAACTTACTGTGCTTCCTTCAAATGATGACTTCTAGGTATATAAAAAATTATGAAGAGTTGGAATTAAAATTTTTAAAGATATAGTAAAATAACTATGGTATTTTTTTATGTTACTTTAATAAATCTCTATGGCCACACCATTTAAGGTATCCTAAACCCATTCGCAATTTAACATCTTCAGTATATGGCTTCATGTTAAAAAAGTTTGGTGTGAACTACTTGTGTCTTCTTGGAGGAGAATGAATTCATTTACAGGCTGAGTTTATCATAAATCCACAATAACATTTCTGAGTTCTGTATCAATCAGTGTTGTTGTTTGTTTATTTTTATTTTTTTATTTTTCATAGGAAGATAACTGACCCTTTACTCTCCTTTTTAATAAATGAGCTATTTATAGCTGTATTTATAAACTGCTTACTACTGACTATTAATATTGGGACAAGGCTTTATGAAGCATGAACTGACTATTTACTAATGAGTGCAGTTATTATAAAGTGTTATCAATGCATTTGCTAATGTTAACAAATTAGACATTATTTTACAGTGTTATCAAATCCCTTAAATGATTTGTAAGTGTTTTGTAATGATTTTATTGACCTAAAAGCATTTGTGAAAGTTCTGCTTGCATTACAGCTTAGTCTTGATCTGTGAGCTGAACAGATTTACTGTTACATCCATGAGATTATGTAAATTCAAATAAATATCATGTCACAGGATGTCAGAGGTCAGTATCAAATGAGTTTGAAATTATTATCTGCAGCACAAATAAGGTTTTTTAGGATTTTTAAAAATCCCTAAAACTGTCAGAAAAGGATAAGGCCTAAGATTTCTATGTGAGTGGCTAAATTTGTTTGTTTTTATAACTATAATGCATAAACTATGAAACTATACAAAATGTATAAAAAAGTACAAGTTATTCTTTTCCAATGTTTTTTATTTATTTACATTTTTTTTTTTTTGGGGGGGGGATTTACATTTTTAAAAATTAGCCTATGGCAATCATTCTAAACAGCTTGAATAAAACCTGTCAATATTTATTATAGACCACTATAACTGTGTATAATCTAACAAACGAGTTTATTATGAAAATAAAGTGTGTACACCAGATAAATTGGACGATAAAGAAATTGCTAACAATAGTATAATAGAGCATGTTTTAGGTTTTTAGGCGTTTAGATGCAGAAATGGACAAATCAAATGTAAAATCAAATGTAACTGATTTAATTAAATATAGATTAAGTCTTGTTAGAGCAAAATAATAAATAAATACGTACACACATTAAAAAAGCAGCCAAGATGAATGAGTTTAATTTTTTATATAGATTAAAATTGAAGACAGAAGCAGCTGGTATATGCGGTCACTTAATATTAAAATCCAGTAGATCCACTTCAGATTTATTTCTCAACAGTTTATGTTCACGTGGCTGTTTTCGTTTATATTAGCCAAGCTATTATGTATTTTGAAATAATCTTGTCCGTGATGTGTTCGTTCTTACGACGAAAGGCAGAATCCTGCAGCTCGAGAGATATATGTTATTCTGCCAGTCGCGCTTTCAAATAGTCTTGCACACTTAAACGGGTCACAAACACCTGCATTTAGCTCGTGTTGTGTTATAATGGATGTATTGTGTGCATTTATGGCAATAATTTATTTTGAAAAGCTCTTAAACAAGAATAAATTCGTTTGTTTTGAACTTGTGACACTGTGCGCGCTGATCGGAGGCAGTGATTTCAGATTCAGATTTCATTTTCACACAAACAGTTCAAAAACATCTTAATTTAGCCCTTGGTGTGCTCTAATTGGTGAATTGTGTGATATCGCTGCAATACTTTATTTTTAATAGCTATAAAACAAGAATAAACTCGTTTTTTTCTGAGCTCATCATTCCACACGCTCCTGCTCAGAGCGGTGATTCATCTCTCGTGTTTCTCACGTATCACTGACCACACATCAATTATTAATGAGCAATGACCTTATAATAATCATATATGTTGGTTTAGCTTGTCAGTGTGAATTAAATCCAAGTATTTATTTGTATTTTAACCGATTTAAAATCGAAACCAAAAGACAGTCTCCTCCCTTTTTTATTCCGGTAACTGAACCTGTAGGGGCGCTATTTCTCTCAGACAATGGAAGTCTAAGCACACACACTCAAACAGAGGGACAGAGTGATATGAGATGTCTGACAGTTTTTTAATTTTCTGTTATCCATACAGTGTTGTAAAGTCATGAAACTATGCATATTTACTCAGAATAACTTTTTTTCTGTATGAAAAAAGGTTTTGAAGTGTTTGGAATTTAAAAATGCAGGAAAATTAATAATTCCATCTTTATTGTCATTTTAAAAAATCCCCACGACAAAACCATCCAAGCTATCCAAAACCCATTCACAATTTAAGTTCCTCAATGTTTTTTCAACATGTACACCAAGTTTGGTGTGTATAGTGTTACTCTCCTCTGAGCAGTATGCATTAATTCACAGCTAAATGTAAAAAACAATCCACATTCAAATCAAAATAGCCAGCTTCCTGTTGGTCGTAGCTGATGACTGTGAATTAGAAAGTTGTCCGTCTTGATAAGAACAATTTTTGTACTGAGTTTGGTGTCTGTAGCTAAAACTAACCCCCCCACTTTTGACAAAAGGTGGCGCTATAGAGTGCCTCTTCCACGCCCTCTTATGAAATTTTGCCAGTGTCTAGCTGTCACTAATACTGACATGTGTTCTGAGTTTGATGAAATTCTAAGCATGTTATATGCCTCAAAATCACCTGAGAAGTATTCCAGTTTGACATGTTGCCACGGCAACAATATTTTTAGATATCAATATCCCCCCAGCAGATTTATATCGGCTGTGTTTTAACATTATTCTGATGAAGTTTGAAGCAAATCGAGTAAAAATAAGATGCTAAATTCAAAGCATTTTGAAAATGACACACTTCCTGCTGCCACTTGGTGGCGCTATAACTTTGACTCCTAATAGTCACATATATGCGATCGACATCATACAATGAATAATCTGATGAAGTTTGATTAAAATTAGGAAATGTATGTGGATGGTATTAGACACTTCCTGTTTCTCATTTCTCGCCATAATTTCAAAGCCTCGCCACGAGCAAACCGTTTGAGATATCAAAAATCCCCTGGCAATTTTTCATCCCCAATGTCTTGAGATCATGTTGACCGAGTTTGGCGGCAATCGAGTAAAAAACCTATGACAAGTATTTCAAATTCCAGAGCATGCGCTTTTTACATAACTCTAAATAGCTGACTTCCTGTTGGGCGGAGCCTATGATATGCAATACGAAAGTTGTTCGGCACGATGAGATCTATATGTGTACTGAGTTTCATATTAATACGTGCAAGTATGTGTGAGCTATACATCAACATTTATAACTGTGATCCAGGGGGCGCCGTAGAGCCCCTGTGCCACGCCCAGGTCTCAGCCTCTGCAGGCTCCTTCAGGCCACAGATTCCAAAGTGTGCACAAATTTTCAAGAGTTTTTGAGTATGTTAAGGACCCCAAAAGCCCCCACAACTTTGACGACAAATATGAATAATAAACCCCAAATAGCCAACTTCCTGTTGGGCGGAGCCTATGATATGCAATACGAAAGTTGTTTGTATTGATGAGTTCTATATGTGTACCGAGTTTCGTATGTCTATGTGCAAGTATGTATGATATATGGCCCTCCATATTCCAGGGGGCGCTGTAGAGCCCCTGTGCCACGCCCGTGTATCAGTCTCTGCCCGGCCCTAATGGCCGCAGGTTCCAATGTGTGTGCCAATTTTCAAGACTTTTTAAGCATGTTAAGGGCCCCAAAAGCCCCCGAAACCTTGAAGAAAAATAATAATAATAAATAATAATAATAATAATAATAATAATAATAATAATAACAAATAATCCTAAGGAAAACAATAGGGCTCTCGCCCTCCAGGCTTGAGCCCTAAATATAGCTGCAAGCAGCGATGTCGGGCTCAAGCCATCAGTGCAACGCCACCCCGGTGGCATCAGGATAACTGTGCCCAGCGGGCATAAGCATTTACAGTAACCCTCTGACAATCAGTTTTAAGGGATGCGGCAGTTAAAGGGTTAATCCGACCAATCTAGACTTTGAAATCACATACACAGAACAATATATATAACTTTAGTAACACTTTATTTTAATATTTATAAAAAATGTATAAGGTGTGCATTGTAGCTGACACCTATATGAACACATTACAATTGCTTTGTGACTGCAAGTCTTTCTTCTCAAATGCTATTGAGCTTCAAATTTGCATTTGAGCCCATGTGAAAAAGTTGCATAATTTACATATGACTTACAGTTTGTTGTAATAAATATCAAACATTCAATTTAATTGTGCATTATAGCTGTCACCTAGATGAACAATTACAGTTGTTTTTATGACTGTAAGTCATTCTCTTCAAATGCTACTGACGTTAGAAAAGTGTATAACAATATCACATGTAACTTTAGAGACCTTCCCTAAATTTGAGACTCTAGAAAGTCCAATGTCAAGACAACTTTATGCCTGTTTTATTTTCTTTAGTTTTCTTTTCTCTGTGCCGGATTGCTGATGTCCTATACCCAGGCATAGATGTCCATCCATCAATTACGAACATTCAGCCGCAAACATGAGGTGTGAGCGGTCGCGAGCGCGGATGGGAGAATGACGCATGTTTTTTTTGTTTTTTTTTTTTTTTTGAGCAACTGGGATGGTGCCCCCTCTGGGAGTTGGTGCCCTACGAAGACTGCATACTATGTTATACTGCATAATGTTAACAAATTAGACATTATTTTACAGTGTTACCAAATCCTTAAATAATGTATTAGTGTTTTGTAATGATTTTAATGACCTATAAGCATTTGTGAAATAGTTTTGCTTGCATTACAGCTTTATCTGTCAGTTGAAGAGTTTTACTGTTACATCCATGAGATTAATAAATGTCATGTCACGTCACAGGTTGTCATAGGTCAGTATCAAATGAGTTTGAAATTATTATTTGCAGCACAAATTAGGGTTCTTAGGATGTTTTTAAATCCCTAAAACTGTCAGAAAAGGATAAGGCCTAAGAGATTTCTTAACCTGTAATGAAAGGAAAAAACACCACCATTAGCAACAACAAAAACAATAACAATTTAAAATACAGATTTTTTTTTTCCTGATTATTAAAGGGATGATTAGGTCTCTCTGTCTCTCTCTCTGCCAGACAGCCCCTCCCTACAGTCCACACACACTGTCACAGTCACCAACCCCCTCACACTCCCCCTCCCTCTCCCCCTCCCTTCCCTCACACAGACAGGGTGGCCAGAGTGAGATCATGTCAGTTGAGAAGTCTGACAGTTTTTTAATTTTCTTTTATCCATACAGTGTTGTAAAGTCGTGAAACTATGCATATTTCCTCAAAATGATTTGATCTTTGTATAAAAAAATGCTTTGAAGTGTTTGGAAGCTGCAATTTAAACATACAAGGCAATTAATGTTTCCCTTTTTACTGTCATTTCAAAAATTCACCACGACAAAACCGTTCAAGCTAACCAAAATCCGTTCGCAATTTAAGTTCCTCAATGGTTTTTCTTCATGTAGACAAAGTTTGGTGTGTATAGTGTACTTCCCCTGTGAGGAGTATGCATTAAATCAGAGCTCAATTTAAATATTCAAATCAAAATAGCCGACTTCCTGTTGGTCGTAGCTGATGACTGTGAATTAGAAAGTTGTCCGTCTTGAAAAGAACAATTTATGTACCAAGTTTGGTGTCTGTAGCTAAAACTAACCCCCCCACTTTTGACAAAAGGTGGCGCTATAGAGTGCCTCCTTCACGCCCTTTTAAAAGCTTTTGCCATTGTCTAGCTATCACTAATACTGATATGTGTTTTGAGTTTTATGTAAATCTGAGCTTGTTGTCTGCCTCAAACTCACCATAACAGAACATTCAAGTTTGACACGTTGCCATGGCAACACTATATCAGATATCAATATCCCCACAACAGATTTACATCGGCCGTGTTTTGTCATTATTCTGATGAAGTTTTAAGTAAATAGAGTAAAAATAAGATGCTGAATTCAAAGCATTTGGAAAATGGCACACTTCCTGCTGCCAGTTGGTGGCGCTATAATGTTGACTCTTAATAGTCACATATATACGATCAGTATCATACAACGAACAAACCAATGAAGTTTGATCAAATTCAGGAAATGTATGTGGATGTTATTAGACATTTCCTGTTTCTCATATCTCGCCATAATTTCAACGCCTCGCCACGGGCAAACCGTTCGAGATATCAAAAATCCCCTCGCAATTTTCCATCCCCAATGTCTTGAGATCATGTTGACCGAGTTTGGTGGCAATCAAGTAAAAGACCTATGACAAGTATATCAAATTCCAGAGCATGCTTTTTATAAACAGCCCTAAATAGCTGACTTCCTGTTGGGCGGAGCCTATGACATAGAGTGCGAAAGTTGCTCGGCTCAATGAGATCTATAAGTGTACTGAGTTTCATATAAATACATGAAAGTGTGTGTGAGCTATGGTTCAAGATTTCTGACTGTGTTCCAGGGGGCGCTGTAGAGTCCCTGTGCCACGCCCGGGGCCCAGTCTCTGTGGCGTCCTGATGGCCGCAGATTCCAATGTGTGTGCCAATTTTCAAGAGTTTTTGAGCATGTTAAGGCCTCCAAAAACCCCCGGAAGGTTTAATAAAAAATAAAAAAAATAATAATAAATATAGCTGCAAGCAGCGATGTCGGGCTCAAGCCATCAGTGCAACGCCACCCCGGTGGCATCGGGAAAACTGTGCCCAGCGGGCATAAGCATTTACAGTAACCCTCTGACAATCAAGTTTTAAGGAATGCGGCAGTTAAAGGGTTAATCCGACCAATCTAGACTTAAACCATGAACAATTAAATTATAGCTGTATTTATAAAATGCTTACTAAAATATTAATTTTGGGAGAAGGCTATATAAAGCATGAACTGACTATTTACTAATGCTTAGCTAAGAATTGCAGCTATTATGAAGTGTTACCAATGCATTTACTAATGTTAACAATTGAGACATTATTTTAAAGTGTTACCAAATCCTTAAATAATTTAAAAGTGTTTTGTTATGATTTCATTAACCTATAAGCATTTGTGAAATAGTTCTGCTTGCATTACAGCTTAGTCTTCATCTGTGAGCTGAACAGTTTTACTGTTACATCCTTGAGATTATGTAAATTCAAATAAATGTCATGTCACAGGGTGTCAGAGGTCAGTATCAAATGAGTTTGAAATTATTATTTGCAGCACAAATAAGGTTTTTTAGGATTTTTTTTAATCCCTGAAACTGTCAGAAAAGGATAAGGCCTAAGATATTTCTTAAGCTGTAATGAAAACAGCACAATTAGCAACAACAACAAAAAAATAACAATTTAAAAAACAGTTTTTTTCTTCTTCTGGTGATTAAAGAGATGTTTAAGTCTCTCTCTCTCTCTCTCTCTCTCTGTCTGTCTGCCACTCAGCTCACACCCCTCCCCCACTCACACACACACACAGTCAGCCCTCATACATTCCTCAAACAGAGTGACAGAGTGAGATCAGATGTCTGACAGTTTTTTAATTTTCTTTTAATCATACAGCGCTGTAAAGTCATGAAACTATGCATATTTCCTCAGAATCACTGGTTTTCTAAATGAAAAATGTTTTTTAAAGGTTTGGAAGCTGCAATTTAAAAATAGAAGACGATTAATGTTTCACTTTTTACTGTCATTTCAAAAAATCACCACGACAAAACCGTTCAAGCTAACCAAAATCTGTTCGCAATTTAAGTTCCTCGATGTTTTTTCTTCATGTAGACAAAGTTTTGTGTGTATAGTGTACTTCCCCTGTGAGGAGTATTCATTAATTTTACAACTGTAAAATCTCAAAAATACACATTCAAATCAAAATAGCCGATTTCCTGTTGATCGTAGCTTATGACTGTGAATTAGAAAGTTGTCCGTCTTGATAAGAACAATTTATGTACCAAGTTTGGTGTCTGTAGCTAAAACTAACCCCCCCACTTTTGACAAAAGGTGGCGCTATAGAGTGCCTCTTCCACGCCCTTTTCAAAGCTTTTGCCATGGTTTAGCTATCTTTAATACTGATATCTGTTTCGAGTTTCATGTAAATCTGAGCTTGTTGTCTGCCTAAAAATCATCAGAACAGAACATTCAAGTTTGACACGTTGCCATGGCAACACTATATTAGATATCAATATCCCCACAACAGATTTTCTTCGGCCGTGTTTTGTCATTATTCTGATGAAGTTTGAAGCAAATCGAGTAAAAATAAGATGCTGAATTCAAAGAGTTTTGAAAATGATTCACTTCCTGCTGCCAGTTGGTGGCGCTATAACTTTGACTCCTAATAGTCACATATATACGATCGGTATCATACAACGAACAAACAAATTAAGTTTGATCAAATTCAGGAAATGTATGTGGATGTTATTAGACATTTCCTGTTTCTCATTTCTCGCCATAATTTCAACGCCTCGCCACGGGCAAACCGTTCGAGATATCAAAAATCTCTTCGCAATTTAGCATCCCCAATGTCTTGAGATCGTGTTCACCGAGTTTTGTGGTGAACGGGTGGAGTTCCTCAGAGGAGTATATCAAATTCCAGAGCATGTGTTTTTCATAAAACCCTAAATAGCCAACTTCCTGTTGGGCGGAGCTTATGACATGCAGTGTGAAAGTTGTTTGGTTTGATGAGTTATATATATGTACCAAGTTTCATATGTATACGTGCAAGTATGCATGATATATGGCCCTCAGTACTACAGGGGGCGCTGTAGAGCCCCTGTGCCACGCCCGTGTATCAGACTCTGCCCGGCCCTAATGGCCGCAGGTTCCAAGGTGTGTGCCAATTTTCAAGAGTTTTTGAGTATGTTAAGGACCCCAAAAGCCCCCGAAACCTTGGAAAAAAATTAGAAGAATAAAGAAAAAAAAAAAAAAAAATAATCCTAAGGAAAACAATAGGGCTCTCGCCCTCCAGGCTTGAGCCCTAATAATAATAAAAAACAAAGCAGATACAAGAGGGTCCTCGCACCTCGGTGCTTGGGCCCTAATAAACTAATTTACTTTAAAGACAACTTTTATTTAGGAACTTACCGAACACATAAAGGTGGGATGTAATCCTCATCTTCACTGGCCTCCTCTATGGTTTCCTCTTCCTCTGATGTTAAACTTCTCTTGTGTCCTCATGTGGAGCCCATGTCCTGTCCTCAGCCCAGTCAATACTATGTAGTGAATAAAATATTAGTCAATGACACTCAACACGTCCAATCTCAGATCAAATATATATAAATACTACTGCTTACACAGAGTTTTGAATGTGATTGAAGTCATTTTCATCGATGTCATCATTAATGTCGAGCGATGACATACTAACAAAAAATTAATAATAACATTATATAAAATTGATGCAGATACACATAACAAAAAATATTGTAATCCATCAGAATTGTCTCAATACCGTTAATCCATTACAGAAGTTCAGTGTTTTTTCTTTCTACGTTACTTATAATTTGACAGTAATATTTTGAATGCCTGACTGCAGAGCCAATACTGAACAAACGTCTACATTACATAAAGAAATCTCCCAAAATTAGCTTCATGTTTATCTCTACTATACTTTATTTTATTTTTTAATTATGTTGCACTGAATAAGTTTAATAAACAAACAACCTAACAACCATACTTCATTCCTTTCCTATTGTCCTACAACCAAGATTACCATCAGAGCTACACAAGTTATATTTCAAACCAGAATAAATTATAATATAAGTAAAAATTATATCATGACTTACCTTGTTTGTAAACACAAATAGGTGTCTCCCTTAACTTCACTGCAACACAGACCCTCCCCAAAATCATCATCACTGTAGAAAATCAAATAATTGAGCTAAAACCATTATCATATTTTTCACACATTTATCACAGATTAAAATGTACTTCAGCTTGATTGACACTCCTAAGACACTCCTCCTGGCTCTGATTGGTTGTTTCTTACCGGGAGCGGTGCATTTCTGCAAATGGCAATAGGATCACTGGGAGGAGCCTGAGGGGCTTGATTTTTTCACAGATTATCCGTCTCATATTCTACTGTCAGCACATAATGAAAGTTTTAATAAATATGCAAAAAATATTTTTTTACAAAAGTTCCCTACTGCACCTTTAAAGGGGACATATCATGAAAATCTTATTTCTTCCATATTTAAGAGCTATAATCGGGTCCCTAGCACTTCTACCAACCCAGAAAATGTCAAAAAATGACAACCCAGTAACTGTGAGTGTTTTTCTGAAAACTTCTGAAAAAAAAAAATTCTGAAAAAATCAGTAGATCAGATTTTGCTCCTACTGATGTAAGAAGACAACCTTATTATAATATTACCGTCCCTTAACCTGCATGTTTACACGCATGGCACTGCCTTTTAGCTTTCTCAAGCAACAACGGTGTACCAGCTGTAACACCATGGCAAAAGTTTGAACAAAGCATGCTAACTGTTTTGTCTTAGGATGCACAGGCGAACACAGAGATGTTCCTTTTCAGATCTTTTCCTTGCTTGTAAAGCTGTATGTCATAGGAGATGTGTGATCACCTCTGCTGTGTAATTTTTTTAAAGAATTAAATGTATCCAAGAAAACAGGCCAATTCATATACCAGTATGTCATTTTACACCAGATTAAAGCTAAAGATCTTTGCCCAAACTTTGGTTTAAATCCATATACAGTTTCAAGTACATACCACTTGGATGCATGGAATCTGAAAGTGTTGTATTTCCACAAAATGGAAAAGTAGCAAGTATTTTTGAAGAAATCTTTTTGAAATAAAAATCTTGAGTGGCTTACAAAACAACACCAAAAAAAAAAAAAACACCTGACAACTGGTAGTTGTAAGCTGGACATCAATATGTGTCATCTGTATCAAATATTAATTAGAGCAACCATTGCTCAAAAAAAAAAAAAATTATATATTACAGTTAAATATAGATTACAAATAAGGAGACATAATACATAAACAACTATGTAACTGGGAATGAAGTCTGTAAACTCCTTAGAATGAGTGAAGCAACGTAACTACAATTCTCAAATCACTCTCTGCTTGGTCATAAATGCCTGCCTGCTCAAATGCCTCGCGGATCATTTTTTCATCCGAGTGTGACGGTCTCTGGCTGTGTAGACTCCGATCATCACTGTATATGTCTGCAATACCTTTATGCCGGGAGGCGTGACTTGCCATCGAGTCACTTAGTTTATCTTTAACATTCCCCTCTGATCGCTGCATTTATTCTGGTCTTATCTATCACCTTCTAATCACTGAACAGACAGTAGTGCTAAGCAGCCTGGCACCAGAAGATCTTTCTTCTTTTGCTACTTCCACTTGGACTGAAATCTGAAAATGATTTTATCAGTGAAGATCATTTTGATGTTCGGCTTGATGGCTGCAATGACCGCACAAGACCGTGAGTGTTTTTGTTCCCCTCCTATAACAATGTTACAATTCAGCCGTTTTGAAGTACTATCATGTGTAGCTAAAAAAAAAAGAGCAAAAACTCCTGTACTTGTAGCTGAAGACACATATGAACATCAATATTGTGGTTTTTACAGTACTACTGTACCTGTGGAAGTAGATTTGCCGACTTTTACCACTGAGGAGTATTTAATAATCCTACATAATTTTAGGACATTGTATTGTTCTGTATAAAAGCAGAACAGATTTTCTTCCTCATCTGCTGATAGGTTGGTCAGTTGGGTAAAACAATTATACGAGTTTTGATCAGCAACTTAAAAATGTGATTCTTAACCTCACTAACCTCATCAAGTGCAGGGCAGGGTGGTGATGTGTCTGCCTTTACTCCTAGTGCCTGATCCTACTTGATGTGCAAAGACAGATTTATCTCTATTATTAAATAACATACTGTATAATGGTTATAGGCAATCAATTAGTTTTGCTACCTCAAGTGTACTTGTTTTGTTTATTATTTGAAAAACATAATTAGATGTACATATTCATGACATGCTTATAGTGAAAGTGTAGTTTGAATGTTTTATTTCTAGTAAATGTAATATTGTATTATTATTAATAATAAGATAATAAGATAGTGTGAACTTTTTGATCTTTGTGTCACTGCTGACGTTTTTATTGCTTTCAAAGTCATTAAGCAATTTGTATTGGTTTAGCTAGATGATTTCTCACCTGTCATGGTAAAGCTTCACAACTTGAGCACTTATTTGATTACAAAAAAGTTATTCCATGAAGCAAGGAAAAAATAAATAATAATAATTTTTAGGTTATTCTTATCTTAAGAGTAACATTTCTGGTAACATCCACCTGATCACATTTACAGTAATCACAAAATGTATTTGGGTACTTCTGGATGCTTTACAGATCACACTTTGGATAATGAGATATTTTCATCAGGCAGACTAGACTATGGAAGAATATAAGTGATGGTGTATTTTCCCAGCTGTTTTAGTGAGAGAGCAGTACAGAGAGAGGTCAAGCTAATTTATCACTGTTCCCAGGTAATATTTGATGTTCTTCCAATGTTCTTCACAGTAACTTTTAAATATAAGAAGTAATTTTCCTTAAAGGGACAGTTGACTCAAAAATGTTAATTCTGTCATTGTCTACTTTTCCCCACCACAGTACACTGAGTCAATATTAATATTTTATCATTGTCTTATCCGTCAGCTTTTGAGGGGTCGGGCAGTGAGGATACTACAGCCACTACACCAGAAGGTACTCTAATCTAATACTCTAAAGTCTGACACCCCACCAGCACACCTAAAGCCTAAATACTGTAGTAACAATAAGAAGTTATTGTACTTAAAGGGACAGTTCACACAAAAAATGCTAATTCTGTCATTACTGTTGTGTTGATGGTTCAGATTCTCTAGCCTTTTTTCCATCACAGACAATAGTTTTCATATGGAACTTTATTTTTTCACTGTTTTATCTGTCAGATCCTGAGGGGTCGGGTACGGATACAACAGACAGTCCTGTCACTACAACACAAGGTACTCACATCTCCATATCCAGCAGGATCCATTTTTTTTTTAAATAATAGGACAAAGTTGTACTTAAAGCAATAACTCACACACAATAGCTTACCCACTATCACCTCATTACAACCATGTATGATTTTCTTTCTAATGTGGAACCCATAGGGTCCTCATAGGTTCAAAATATCCTCTTAGAATAACCTTATTGTTTATTATTTTACAGGGCCCTGTGATGCAAGTCCTTGTATCGGAGAGAGTACCTGTGATGCACGGTTTGACGGCACATATGTTTGCCTCTGCCGGCCTGGACTGGTTTACGATCAAATAAGCGGCTGCGTTCAAAGTATGACTGGCTCACTTTTCAATACTTTTTTAAGTTTTTGAGACCGCATAAAACAGTCAGCCTTGGTACAGAAATTAAGCTTAAATTATTAAAGATTCTGGTGACTTCTTTCATGTGGTGTGACCAGACTTTAACAGTTAGAGTACAATAACTACCTTGCTGTTTCACCATTATGAATTTGGAATCAATGAACACATTCACATATTTTATACATTTGGTATCCTTTCACATACTAATTATGTTTTATACTTCTTTTTTTAATTAATTGCAGCAAAGATCTTCCCCGGAGCTTTAACATTGTCCGATATGTTTAAACCAGAAATGACTGACAGGAAGTCCGAGGAGTTTCAAATTATATCAAATAGAATAGAGAAAGAGGTAAGAGACTGAATTGGGGAAGGATTGAAGTGTAGTCTTTTTTTCTTGCTTTGTAAAGGAGGATTGTTATAAATAAACAGATAACAGTTGATGTCAAAAAGCATTGCTTTGTAATTTTTCAATCCAAATACAGCTCAGTACAGTCCTTGATGGCAATGGCTACATACGTTCCATCGTTTTGAGTCTAAGGTGAGTAACAACTTTTACAATATTAGTATTTGCTTTAAACACTAACCTGTTGATCTTATAGATGCAAACAAAGTTGCCACTTTGACTTACCGTTATGTTCTAAAGTTTTGAAGCTTCGATATGGTAACAAGCTAAAAACTACGAGTTGAAGTGCTTTACATCTCCACATGCATATTTCATGTTAAATAAGTTTGATAGAATGTGTGCTCTGTTGTAATTTCCTTGCATCCACCCTTACAGGCAAGGCAGTATAATTGCAGAAGTGCAGAATTTCTATGACATGTCATCCACTGTCACAAAAGAACTGGTTGAATCTCAGATTGAGGAAGCAATTCTTGAAAAGAAAATATCAGGCGCCACCGAATTCAAAGGTATGTCTAATGCTTCTTGTCATTTGTTTTCCAGCAGTACCAGAGTAATGAATGATTTGTAAAGCATGAGAAAGAAGGATACATTAGTAAGTTTCACATTTTTACTTGATTCACAGAAAACTCAGTGTGTGATCTTGGAGCTTGTGACAATACCACCACAAACTGTGAGGAACTGGTTAGTGGTGTTGCAATGTGCACTTGCAAAGAAGGATATGTCAGATCACAGTCCACATCTCCGGCCTGCCTTGGTAAATGTCGTGAAACGTAATTACTCACTGTTATTATGTACACACAACTTCTGGTTGACACTCAGACCCTTTTACAATGGCGCTCTCAATCTCCTTACAGCTTGTCCAAATGGGGAAAAGGCAGTGGATTCAAAAATCTGTGAAAAGTAAGCACTTGGAACATGTCATATGCAAATTTGTATGATTCTATATGAAAAATAAATGTCTTATTAGAATCATTTCATGCAAATTCTATTAATATTGTCCCGGGCCCACTGCGGTCCTCTATGCTATAGTATACTCATTATGCTCATCCAATGAAATTTCCGTCTAATCCCTGTGAATTTAAGTGACAGATCTGTAAAATATATATTAAAGTCACCATGAAATAATTCTTTTGAAATCATTTTTAATAGAATATTGCTATCTTCTATATTACTATACATCGTTCATTTTTCCAGTGCACCTTATAATCTTCAATCAAAGGAACTCAGAATGATATCTTTTCTCTGATTGTCCTCGTGTTTAAGGACATGAGAGCGGGACAAACCCCTCCCCAGCAACCCGTCACTCACATGCGATTGCAGCAACAGATCTTAGGAAGGTTAGAGCCATAATTTGTTTTTGACAGGAATGAAAATGAAGCTGTGAGGGTATGTAAATGATAAAAAATAGCTGTAAATGATATGATATAGGACCTTTATACAGTGTGTGCCATAGTAAAGTCTGTAAGCCTATCCCTCACAGCCTTGTTTTTTTTTCATGTTAAAAATAATATTGCATCTAACCTGATAAAGGTCTACAGCAAATATTGCTGCCATCATATCACCAGCGTGTGAGATTGCGTGTGTGCGTGGGTGGATGAAGGTCAAGAGAAAGAGTATATGAACTTGTCATAGGCTCTCTCATAACTTTTTGGTGTTTTAAACCATGTGTGCATGAGAGAAAGCCTATGGAAGCGCCAATGATTGAAATAATATACTTTCAAACATACTGATAAAATAACAAACTATTTAAAACCACGTTCACATATATTCGGATACAACAGTCTTACACCACTTTTAGGACAGCATTTCCTGTGACTATATTTGGAGTAAAGTTCAATTGATACATATGCAGCGCTCCAGACCGCACACCCCATGCCGAGCCCTGTTTTAGATTCATAACTTATTATATGCATATTTTTGATGAATAAGCATCAATATGTTTTGTTAATGTGCTATAAAGAAAAACAAAATGCTGATGATGATGCTATTTATGGCATAAATAAGGTTTATGACCTTACAGTTCAATTTTAATGTGGCCATAGATTTATAGTCTGTTTTTAAAACTTTTCCGATGAGGAGAAGCCTAATCCTTCTTTGCTTGTGTGTGTGTGTGTGTGTTTGTGTGTGTGGTTGCACAGTATCACAAAGAGCTCTTTTTTCTCATTTTAGATGTCCTTTTGGCTTCGCTGGGTTCAACTGCAGTGATCGTAAGTCATCCGTCCACAATCATCTGAATCAAGCTGCATTTCTCTGTTATGTTCAGTTGGTTGGTTTGAGGAACATTTATGCATCTGTTTGTAATGCAAATTCTCATTACAGCATATCTTTTGGTGGTGATCGTGGTGTCCACTGTGTTGGGTGCATTGCTTATCATCTTTATTGTGGCCCTGATAGTTGTAAGCTTCAGGTGAGGGTCCACAACACAGTTTCTAGAAAACAACATTCTTCCAATGTTACCTAACATGGTAACACTTCATAATAACTTTCATGAATATAAATCATTAACAAACTATATATAATGCTTAACGGATCATTAGTTAATATATAGTCAAATAGCTAAAAATGAGATAATGTGCTTACTAATATTTACTAATAAACTCAATAAACATTACATAATGATTAACAGATAATAATTTCTTGTAAATGAAAGTGCTTACACATGTCGTTAGACTTTTAATTCAGATGATCATGCACATCTCGAAAATCTACAAATTACTTTAACAGATATTGTGATCATTTGTTAAAATCATTTGTAGATTTTTGAAAAGTGCATGATCATCTGAATTAAAAGTCTAACGACATTTGTAAACATCAACTAGTGATCAGTTAAGCATTCATAGTGTTTGTTAATGATTTATTAAGAAAAGTGTTATAAAGTGTTACTTAACGTACAGATTTTTTTTTTGTGCATCCTTTTATAATTGTAGGAATCAGAAGGAAGACTCCTCATCTGAGGTAGACTTTAGCTCAAGCTATGGAAATAAGGAATTGCATAAACCTACAGGGATTCCCAGGATCCCTCGGGCCAACCCTGATGATGGCTGGAAGTCTAACAATCTGGAGATGACCAATAGTGGAAGAAATCAGGCACTGGTTGTCAGAGATCGGCCAGAAAGCAAAGCGGTAAGTCCAAAAGTACAATGTTATTCACTGGGCTTATTACAGGCCAGTGATAAATGTATTATTTATTAATATATAATGTATTTATCTAATAATTAATTTATTCTATAGTAAATAATAAATCAATTAATTAAGCATCTGCAAGTATTTAAAAACATTATTTGTGTTTTTGTAGCGCTACACTGATTTCGATGAGGACATGAGCTATAGGGGTCCCTCAGCGTACTCGGTCTACAGTGGGAGAGGAGTGGACAACGGTGGTGTCCACAACCCATCCTTTCGACAAGATGATGACAGAACGCGCAGATACTAAGTGCTTAGAAAAGCGATGAATGAATTAATGAATTAAAATTATAGTTAACACCAATTAACCAGGGCAGTTAGATGATTTTTCGGTAACACTTTAGAATAAGGTTCCATTAGTTAATGTTAGTTAACTACTTTCGTTAACATGAACTAAGCAAGAACAATTCTTCTACAGCATTTATAAGTCTTAGTTCATGTTAATTTCAACATTTACTAATGCATTATTTAAATCAAAATTTGTGCTTGTTAACATTAGTTAATGCACTGTGAATTACCATGAACTAACAATGAATAACTGTATTTTCATTAACTAACATTAACGAAGATGAATATATACAGTAATAAATGTATTATTCATTGTTTGTTCATGTTAATTAATACATTAACTAACATTAACTAATGGAACCTTATTCTAAAGTGTTACCGATTTTTCTTCATCTTCATGTGGAATTACATTTTTTATTTATTTGTTGATCAAAGTTCGAAGGTTGCAATGAAAAGCTGTTATTGTCATTTTATAATCATCTTACAATAGGAACAGGTCAAATTTACTTTATATTTACATTTGGTGGCATTAGCAGCTAATAAAATTGAGCCATTGGCTTTCCTATTGATCTAAGCCTCAACTTAAAACATATTTGACCAAAATGTCTTTCCTGAATGTTTGAATGGAAGCTACCCCCAACAAAACATTTTTAAAAACACATCCATTTATTCAGGGAGAGAAATGATTAATAACTGTTATTACTGTAATTATTAGATTTGAAATATGTCATTACTATACAGTACCAATGGATGTATTTCATTACTAAATATATTTGTAAAAGGACAAAAACAGTATAATTTGTTTGTATTAAAATAGACAATAAATAATTAGATTTCTGATTTTCAAAGGTATTTCTATCTTCTTTTTTCCAACCAATTTCTATGTTTTCTGTTAGTTTATGACATGAAACAAATTATATATTCTCATCAAATGTTGCTCTCATTTTCACAAAGTCCGTCAATGTCTACATTTATGGAACGCTTAGGATCTCTCACTTTAGACAAAAACAATTAAATAGATATGACTATTAAATGCTTAACTTTTGTTTGTTTGCAATATAATCTATGCCTATAAACATTTTCCTTCCTACTGTCATTAAATTTGTTATTTGATTGTATAATGTACACTAAGTAGACATCGAAAACGCCTCTTTTAACGCCACGGATACCGCCGCGGCGGCGGTTAAAGTGCATTTGCAGCTTTTGACCACTGAGTGGCGCTTTAACCACAAGTTATCAAACAAGCGCATCAAAGCACATTTTCGCAAATAGACGTCAGTTTTGCCTCGCTGAAGTGTTACATTTGACTGCTTCAGTCACGGAAAATGAAAGAAAAACACTATAGTTTAAATATTTAATATATTTAATATTTAATATTCACAGATGAAAGTTTGGTTTTTATGAAGTAATGTGCATTTCTTAGAACAAGAAAGAGAAAGAGTCTGTGCTTATATTTTCTAAGCCACATGGTATTAAACCATATTTTAGATTGGACACATTTAAAAGGTGTGCAGTATTATTTATATTATTAATTATGCATTATATTATTCAGAAATTGAGAAATTAAGATTAAGAAATTGTTGCATGTTTAAATGTGAAGCACTGTATAATTTCGTTCCCATTATTTAGGCCTAATTTGCCTAAAACAAGAAACGAATAAAATTAAACCAGCACGGTTAAATCTTTGAAACTCTAAAGAAGCAATAAAACGTCCTCACGATTAAACTCAAGTTATGTCATTATAATCAACAACATTCACACGATGTAAAAAAAAAAAAAAGCTTTAGTAATTTACAACTGAAGAGTTATGTTAGAGTCTACGCTGCGGATCATTTCAGAAAGATAACAGCTTTAACACCAGTATTAAAGACTTTTTAAATTAAGTTGAGCTCAAAACTCACTCTTAGTTAGCAGCAAGTGTTTTAAATAACTTGATCTGATGTGGATTATAATCACTAAACAAGGCAGAAATATTTAGAAGCGATGTAAAAGACTGTGCACGCTAAACATTAACGTTACCATAGTAAACATGGTAAATATGACGTTTGGAGAAATCATACGTCAACTTCTTATTCTCTATCACAATTGTGTATTTATTAAGTAACATTTTATTTGTGATCGTGAATGTTTGAGGGAGGCTTTAAGACCAAGCGGAATTCTCTGTTCCCGCCTCACAGCGCGCGGGTCTCAGAGGCTTCACTGTCTGCGGTTTGACTTTACTGAATCAGATTGAGGCGAATACAACTTATTGATCATGAGCCCAACATTTAGCAAGGCAGGAAAAGTCTAATGGAAGGAAGACGTAATATCATTGAGCTAATGCTGTTAAAGAGAGAGAGAAGTCTAGGACTATTCTTAAACTTGGAGCTCATTATATTGAAGTACAAATCCAAACACCAGAAACATTACGCATTTCATGAATAATGAAATGTTATGAAAATTATGCATTTTATCTATTCACATGCTGTATGGTTGAAATAATATTTTAGTTCACAACTTTAAGTTCCGTTGTTTAAAAAATGCTTTATTGGCTAATGTTTCATAAACCTTCAGTTGTTATGCTCTAAAGTATTTTTAATGACATTATTTTATTATTATTATTTGAATAATTGTAGCTTACATAAATAGGTAAAGCAAGACAAATATTCGGATTGTCCCTTATTTTTTCCCTTGTTTTCCTAAAGAATAAACAAATTTTTTACAAGAATAAACATGATAACATATTATTAATTAATAAAAATAATTTAAGCAATTAAAAACTTATTTTTAAACTTGAATTTAAATACTATTAAACTAACTTTAAATTCTCAAGGAGTTAATAAGTTAAAAAAAAGTTCTAAATGAACTTGTGTTAACAATATAATTAGAACTAACAATATAATTAGATTTTTTTTAAATGAACAATTCCTGTATAAAATGGGACAGCAACCTTTATATCATTGGTTCTCAACCTTTTTTCCAGCGAGCCGCACTATGGTCTAAGTGCAAGTCTACGCATATAATTTACATATTACGTAAGCAATACAAACCAACCTGATTTATAATATTATAGCCTAACTATTATGATATATATTACATTAATTGAAACAAACAATTCTACTCCCCATAAATAAAACACCAGATGCTGTCGGGAGCTGACCAATTTTGTGAGATTCAGCTTGAAAGGAGTAACACAAAGAAGTTGTGATTGTAACGCCTGTGTTATACTTTCCGCATGAGCAATCCGGACGCGTACACGGTCAGCGCGGACGCAGACTTCTTCAATTTATACTTCTGAATGCGCAGGCTGATGGCCAGCTCTGCAATTGCCCAGAATTATTGTACATCTGACTCTCTTTATATTCTTTTATTGACGGATTGTACAGGTTCGAGTAGCAATGAGCTTCTTCACTCTGCCTGGCTGCACATGTGCAATTTTGTTTTTGAAGCCTACTGACCAGGCGCACCTGTCCGCGCGGTCGTCTGCTAGAGCCTCTGCACGCACTCTCCAATGACGTTTTTTACTACATCACGCCTACCTAGCGGTCCATAGCGGACTCGCGGACGCAGAAAGTTTGACAGAGGGTTTAAGATGCAGGCTTGCATGACCTGATGCGCAACATTTCAGATGTGCATTCACAAATGTAGCCTATTTTGATCCAAATATGGAAAGCACTTTTGAATTTAATAATATGAGGTTCTCTCTTGAGATATTTTGCCACATTTCTTCCTTCAATTAAGGATTGTTATGGTGTTTCCATTTATCTGAACTTCTTCAAGTGAATTGTGGGGCAAAAAATAACCGAAAATCCAGCACTTCTCCTTCAATACTGATACTGTGACTATTGACAGTTTGTACATGTTCATTCGCTGGCATTTTTTTGAATCTCATGTTTTTTTGGTTTTTTTAACAGGCTATTAGAAAATATTTTACAATCAAACCATTTCGCTCTGCATATGGAACCTGAAGATTTTTTTAAACCAAGAATGAATCGAAATGAAAATAAAATAAAAACATTTAGCTTATATATATATATATATATATATATATATATATATATATATATATATATATATATATATATATATATATAGGCCTTATATTTATTTAATGTTTAATAAAAATAGCAGGCATACGATCCTTTGTGTTAAGGTCTTTTAATTTTTGTTCAGTAGACTGTAGTCTAAGACTATCGTACATTTTAAAAATTAACAAATTGTAAAGCAAACTGGGTTTTTTTTAAATGTTACAATGTTATATCATAATGTTATTGTTGTTTTACTTCCTCCTTTTATCTCATTTTACAATTACATTCATTTCGCAATCCGTCCCTTTGCGCTACCTGGCGGTAGTTTCGCGAATGATTTTAACAGGCGGCTGAATTACAGTTACCACCACGGTACTGCCGCGGCGGTACACGCGGCGGTAAGCCCCAGAAAGGCTGGCCACCTACTGTAAAGCGTGAAGAGTAGCGGCCCTAGTACTGAGCCTTGAGGTACTCCATACTGCACTTGTGATCGATATGATACATCTTCATTCACTGCTACGAACTGATGGCGGTCATATAAGTACGATTTAAACCATGCTAACGCACTTCCACTGATGCCAACAACGTGTTCAAGTCTAAGCAAAAGAATGTTTTGGTCAATTGTGTCAAACGCAGCACTAAGATCCAATAAAACTAATAGAGAGATACACCAACGATCAGATGATAAGAGCAGATCATTTGTAACTCTAAGGAGAGCAGTCTCAGTACTATGATACGGTCTAAATCCTGACTGGAAATCCTCAAATATACCATTTTTCTCTAAGAAGGAATATAATTGTGAGGATACCACCTTTTCTACAATGTGTTGGCAACAACACGCAAGGAAATTGCAGCATATAAAGAAAGCATGTGAGCCACAGGTACATTTTATTTTAGCTTATTAAACCATTTTATATTATATGATTGTCTCCATGTGGTCAGCAGCTGAGTTCTTGTCAAACAGGTGGGGGCCCTCCATGTAAACCTCTGTCTGAGATTGGTGAAATAGTAGAGGAGATACTTGCAATGGCCAATCCCTCGATTTGAGTTACAAAGATGGTAAGAAGAAAATTATGCATGTAATAATGTATGCATGTAATGTGTCTTTTTAATAAATTGATAGGATTTCAGTCACCACAATGAATTGAATAAACATGTTTGCACGGTTTAATATTTTCTGCATGTGAATGTAGTGTGGATAATTCAGGATCCGGTCCATCAGATGCATCTTCTCCTGTATCATCTCAGGACATCTCCGTGTGTCCTCCAGATGAGCTTCTGCCTCACAAGACACTGGATTTGCACAGGGCACAGCCACTGAGGATCACATTTAGTCTTTTAAAAGAAAAAAGCTCAAATTGCAAATTAAGTTGCTGGAAATTCAAAATGAATATTACTCATTAAAACTGAAAAGAATTAAGAATACTCAATGATTGTACATATGCTTTGTGTAATAAAATTGTGTAAGGAAAAATTTGTTTGTTGTTACTTATTATCTACAAGTTTGCTTACCCAAAATGTGAGTTAGCAAAGCAGTCCCTGAATGATGCTCTCCCCAAAATGCGTTGTAATGTGTGTTCGGTGGTATTGTCATCATTCTCATCATAATCATGATCACTGTCATCATCACCATGGTCCTCATTTTCAACGTCATCATCATCATCATCATCATCATCATCAAGCAATGGGAGGTTACGAGCTTTGCAAATATTGTGCAAAATGCCACAAGCCATAATAATGCGACAAGCACGCTCAGGTGAATGTCGAATCTCTTCATGAAGGACATGGAGTCTTCTCTTCAGCTGTCCAATTCCTCTCTCCACCACACCTCGTGTTACTTTGTGTGCTCTTCATGACGCAAAAACAATAAACCAACATATTTCAGATAAGTCAAGATTGTACTCATTGAACAAAATTGGTATCTTGTCTACAGTTCAGTCCAGTACAGTACCTGTTATAATTGAGCTGCTGTTCTCCTTGAGGTCTTCTGTAAGGGGTGAGAAGCCAGTGTTTTAAAGGGTAACCCGAGTCTCCCAGCAGATGACATCCAGGGCGAACATAATTTTGTTCGAATAACCCAGTGAGGCCACTCTGGGAAAGAACCCGAGCTTCATGTGTTGACCCTGGCCATTTTGGCACAAGATCAAGGATCTTGTAATTGGCATCAAATACGACTTGAACATTGATGCTGTGGATTGATGTATGTCTCCTCATTTACAGTTGGAGCAATGATGCGTACATGGGTGCCATCGATGGTTCCTACAACTCCAGGGAAACCCGCAATCCTCATCAAATCTGCTTGCTTTTGCCGTATAGTTCGAAGGTCAGTTGGGAAGTCAATGAACTGCCTCACTATGTCTGGTGTGGTTAGTGCAGCAACAGTGGTATTTAACACCCTGCTAACTGTGGACTGTGATGGCCCGAAGTCATCACTGGTGCATTGCTGCATTTTTCCAGTCGCCAAGAAACGCAGAGTCATTATAACTTTTATTTCAGCAGTTAAAGCATTGTTTCTTACAGTGGGAGAAGTTATTGAATTTCTGACTAGGTCCGTACCAAAAAAGAATACCCTGACGATCAAGCCTGTATCGTTTGATCAATTCTCTGTCATCATATAATTCCACTACATTCTTTCGTTGTTGGAAACTGTGCGTCCTCCTCCTCTCTGCTGCCATCTTGTTACTCCTAACTGGTTAGGAGACCTCTCCAGCTCTCTTAAATAATTTAGGAGCGGAGACCTAGTCTTAACACTTAGGAACCTTTATGAATCACACTTATTCTTAAGTCTAGGAATAAAAGTAAAATGATGTCATTCTTAGAATTTTGACAGACGCGAGACTAAAATTTTACTCTGGGTGGCTTTATACATACGGGCCCTGGTCTTTGAATGTCCATTAAAAGTTACTGGCGGCTCCTTTATCACTGTTTTATGAGGCATTCTACTGTTTGTTTTTTTAGAAATGTCAGTATATATCAATACAGTGCTTTCTACATTTATCATCTCTATCTATTGTTCCTGACCCTTTTTCATATGCTTAATATATTTTGCTAAATATTGCAACAAAATAATTGACTAATTTTATACGTAATACATGGAAGAAATGTTTGAGCTAATACTGAGGAGCTAAAGCTCTGGGGAGACTGATGTGAGAGATTCAGAGTCTAGTTAAGGAGAAATATCTGAACACAGTGCTTAAAGTTGTTGAGATCTCCTCTAATGCTTTAAAGAAGACCATTGTGAGAGTGGATGAGTTTTTGAAAGTTTTCTTTCATTGAAAGAAACGGTAAAGAGATCTTTCTTCCCTCTGGTTATCTTCAATGTCATCTATCTACACCATTTCAGTCGAAGACAACATGCATTTGTCATATTTGAAGTTGTTTTATGCAGACAGTGTTTTATTGCAGTTCAAAAAAAAAAAAAAACACTGGTGGACTGTTACACACATTTGTTATAAAAAAAAAAAGGTATTGCTCCTATACTAAACATCTTGCACTAGCACTAATGTGTTTGTAAAATGTGGTGTATACAATGCTGGACACTGAAGATAAATATTAACTAGTATCTCTTGATATTCTGAAATGTGTAATGCTATTTAAATGATAGTTTTCTCCTAAAATAAAACTGAAGACCTCTTAAGACAAAGATCTGGATGAGACACATAAGAGAATCAGGTTGTGTATCCTGAGCGTAGAGTAAACTCTGTCAGAGCTATAGTCTTGAGCAGCACATCCACGTGAAGCACAACTGAACCTCAGACAACAAGGGTTCGAATCCCTGCTGAAGGTACTTTCTGCCCCTGTTCAGTTGTGTCCTGTCTCTTCTCCTGCTGTCCTCACCATTAAAAGTGGAAAACCCCACTGCAGTAAAACGTGTCTCAGAGTCTTGCAAGACAATAAAGAGAGCTCCCATGTTTCTCTCCCATTGTCATTTTGGATTCCTTTCTTTCTGAACTTTCTCATGTCTCTGTTGTGTCTATTTTGTGTTTTATTTCTCCTAAGGATTTTTAGAAGAAACATCCGAGACACTATTGAGACTAAAAGGAGAAATACATGAGAATCACAACTACGTCTCCTGAGGTTAAGAGCAACCACATTTTCTCAAATACTTCACGTCTCATTTGTGTCTACTTCCACTTCTAAGGACTTTTAGGAGAAACATCAGAAATGGTGTGTATACTAATATGAGAGATATTCGAGAATCTCACTGAAGTCTCTTGAGTTAAGGAAAAGCAACCGCTGAGCAATACATTAAATAATCACATGTGTACCATTAATTTTTAAATATTACAGTTATTACCAATACTGGTATATAGCAACACCTCTAATTAACATGATTATGATTTTTTTTAAAGATACTGAATGAATTATATATTTATATATTTTTTATTATTTTTTATTTATATATATATAAATAAAACAATCAAGATTTTTTTTAAATAGTGAAAACTGTTGATATAATTCTGAGGCTTCACTCTCTGTTCTTCTGTTTCTTAGAAATGTGTACTTCCTCTTGATTCCTCTTAAAACACAGTATCATCAGTCTACTGACAACCACGTGTTCATTACAGTACGCAGACAAGCTGTTCATCTCAGAAAAATGTTATGGTAGCAGGTTTCTTTAAGTACCTGTGGTACCGAGTACCCGGTCAACCCGGTTCTTGATCTCTCCGAAAGCTGTGCAGATGAGCTTTTTTACATAAAAGCACTGAGACGTGGAGACATCAAAAAGAGGAAACACGCCAAACTAACAAAACACTTTAAAGACAGACACCCATACCAAATGAAAGAGTTGAAAGTAAAATTAAAGTTACCTGCCACAATATCAAAACACAAACAGATTTCCCAAAAGGCTTTGACTTCGTTGAATAAACATGAGAACTGCACGTGTTGAAGTCGAAACCCAGCGCGGGTGTTTTTATATCACTGTATTTCTGAAGGCATCCGACTGTCTACAGAAAGTTACGGACTTCATTTTCATTTCATCATTCCTGTAACGCCTGAGCAGTGTTTGTGAGAGCCGTTATCGGGGAATCCTTTATAAAACTCCCGTTCTAAGCCCCTCCTGCTCCAGAGAATGAATTTACATATACATGCTGCCACAAATAGAGCGCTATGAGTCTAAAAACAGGAGGATGTATTGATATTTACCATTTATACAGACCAGAGGCTTTTAAATGAATTGTGAATCTAAAATATGCATGTTAGAGAATGTACAAATGGCTATCATTGTTTGTGTCATATCAGTCAGAAAAGCAGTTCTGGGCTTTTTACCTAACTTAGTTGTTATTCTTGGCTTTTAAAATTAAATATATACACAGTTTGGATTAAATTAAATTATAGACAATTTTTTTAATCTTTTGAGCGGTACGGTCCCACACATGTGATCCTTATGTCCGTGCCTCTGAGTCTGGTCCCACAGACGGGATTTACAACGTTCGGTGACGTCACATAACTGTCAAATCCAAACTGAGCAAGAGAGAGACTCTTATTATCACAACTATGCAGTGTTATTAACCACATAATGCATATTTTAGGTTTAAGACATTTAAATACACATAAATACTAGTAAAAAAAATACATTTAGAGTAAAAAAATAAAACAAAAAACACGCTTATGTCTATGGAAGCAACAATAACAATCCTTTCAAATTTAATTTGCAGATGTGCTTTATTCATATCAGAAACACATGGTGTAAGTAACTATGAAGTTCACGCTAATCTTCACACAGTTCACTGGCCACTCATTAATTGTATATCGGGAGAGATTGATAAATTCACGTACAAGACTCAAACACATCTCACATTACAGACCAAGATCATTTAGAAAGATTTATATACGACAAAACACACTCATTTACACATATTTATGAATCTGAATATCAGATTGTTCATGACGTGGTAAGTTTGTGAATATTTGAAATAATAATATTGTTGACGCGGTGTGTCACGTGACGAGCCTGATGCGTCACCATGGAAACAGTAAGGGGGGACGTTCTAAAATATCGGTCGCCTTAAAAAAACTCACTCTGGGGACCGCTGTAATATTTTAAACTCGCCACTGAAAAGGTTTAATTAATATTATAAATTATTAAATGTTTCTATTTTAAAGCAGACATTTTGTCAGATCAGAGATTAAATAGTTTGTATTTGTTGCTGTCTAGAAATGTTTGTAGAGACTGAAACAAGACGGTTTATGGTGTAGATAAAAAAGATAAAAATCCAGTCTATTGTCTCAACAGCTTGGACTGTAACTACTTCAGATATGCAAGATTTGATCAGTTTACACATTGATAAACATGTGTGGTTGATTTAAGGTGATGTTTTATCCAGTGTGGTATTAGAAGTGCAGGAGAAATGATGTCTGTCAGCGGAGCACAAGGAGGACCATCGTGAGTGGTGTTCAGTGTCTTTGCTCTGGAGATTATGAGCGTGGGACGTCACAGATCACGAACTCTTCCTGCTCACGAGAAGTTAAAATATGCATCGTTTATTTAGTAATGAAAAGTGTCAGGTGCACTGTATTTTTTATATAAAATTGCATTTTATGGTTCCAGCCACCAGATGGGCTTATAGGATCCTATAAAGATTTGTAAAACTTGAGTGTCCATATTGAGAGAAATCCATATTTTGTCCAAAAAAAAATAAAAATAAATATATATATATAAAAATGATTTAAAATAATTGATCTCCACCTCAACACTCAAATTGAACTGTTTGTTAAATTGACAGTCATATCCCAGCAGAAACATGTAACATATTATAATGTGTTCTGTGGGAGTGTGTGTACCGTGTGCGTGTTTGTGCATGTGTGTGTGTGTTTTCTGAATTGGGGATATTCTGTTGTCTCTGCCCTTCGTTTGGGTATAAATCTTTATTGGACTGTCTCAGATTTTGTACATAAAAAAATCAAATGTAATTAAAAAAAAAACAGTTTTCCAGTGAATTCCATTCGTCCCTATATGGTTATTTCGGGGAGGAGACGAGATGGAGATGTACGTATGCACAATTTTCCCATGACTGGGATTTTTTTAAAAAAGAGTTTTGTGCAGGTTCTGGCGTACATCTTGTTTTGTACCTATGAACACTTTTAGGATGAAATCTACAGAGTGTTTTATCAATGAGACCTCAGGTGATTTTCCACTTTTTTTGTGCACACTGAGAAGGCCATGGACTTCAAAGACCAGGCCTCCGAAGTGTACGAAGGGTCCTCCAAAGTGTATGAGATCCTCCGCCTTCACATGTTTTCCTTAATCTGCCACCAGAGGTTCCCGATTAGCGCTCTGTCACATAGCAACGGTGGGAGAGGAGAGCTGACGAGAGGACAATCCTGCCAGGACAGGAGGAGCCAGAACTCTTTTTTTTTTTTTTTTTTAGGTGGAGCCATAACTGCTAAATTTAGCTTTTATGTATTACGTTATAATGGAGGTGATGTACCTCAGACTTAGCCAGTGTTAGGCAGTAACACGTTATTAGTAACACATTACTTTTTAAATAAGTTAACTCTGTAACCGTTACCACATGGTGCATTGTCCGTTACTATTTTTAATTAATTAATTTTGGCTGAAGTGTAGCCTACAGCCTAACCTGTTTGCAGCAGCGACGCATTGATTGGTGGATGCCAACTGTTAACACCAGACGCACTGTGGGCATGTTTCCGTTTATTCAAGTATTTGCGGCAGTCATGGCGAGTCAAGGCAAGAGCAACATGAGTTTCTCAAAGTGGACATATGCTCTTAAGCATAAAGACAAAAACCTTTTAGTCAAATATGAGCTGTGTCTTTCTATGTATGGAGTTCGAATGTATGGAGCCCCGCACGTCACCTGTAGGAGTAAAAAAATAATTGGTTTTGCAATCCGTCCTGTCAGTTCATAAACCGTACTCACAAAATTTTAAACTGTTCCCTCGGTTTAACAAATCGTGCCCACGGATTAACTGAATTTTCAATCCGTGCGCTCAGATTTTGTAAACCGTACCCTCGGTTTTAGAATCTGTACCCACGAATTAATTATCCGTGCGCACGCTTTCGCAATCCGTTCCCTTGGATTTGTAAACTGTACTCACGGATTCATGCAGCAAGCTCCTACTGTTAACATACAGTTTTAATGAATATTATTATGTGGAATAGGTTTACAGCAAAGTGTCTTAAGTGATTGTCTTTCAAGTGTAGTAAGAGGTGGAATACAACAATTTAATAAGAAAGATGTGCATCAAAATCTTGTTTAATTTGTGATAATCTTAGCACTTGATTATTGTTATAAAATAAACCTGGCATTGTGACTGACTCTGGAGTAATTTGTTCCTCTTTTGTAAGTCGTTTTGGATAAAAGTTTCTTATGCATAAACTGTATAATAATATGTGATGCGCCTTTTTTCCGAGCCCATGTTAACGGATCAGAGCGTTCACACTGCATGCAGTAAAAGGCTAGAAATAAAAACTTGCGAAAATAATGAATATCTAGCACATGATCATAGAGAGAGTTGTGAGAGCACAGGACACAGTTTAAGTGAGAGGAGACAAGTTTTAAGTGCACACACTCTCTCCGGGCAAGCACGCCTGGTTTTGTGACAGAGCAAAGGAAATCTGCGTGGGCACAGAGGGATTCACACTCGTGCATTATTTTAATGTGCTTTTGCATTACAATAACGCACTCTCGCTGCTGCTTCTGCATTGCATTAGTGGTGGAAATTATGATTCTTTCTAGAGATTCGTTCATTTTCAGTTCGTTCACCAAAATGATTCGTTCAGAATCGTTCAATGATTCGTTCAGTTATCATTTCTTCTATTACACAAAATATGGCAGCAGGTGGCAAAAAAGAGTGTATTATGTGTTATGTCTTTAGTCAACGAACGTATTCACTTGTTACAAAAACTGATCTGGCTTTATTAAAGTGTGTGTATAATCGCATTCAATATATAAAGTCTAAGTAAGTTGTTTAGGTGAACAAAGCACAAGGTTTTCTTGCCTAATTAGCATTTTAATTGTTTGGTCAGACAGTTTGTATATTATATATTCACATTCATAAATCGGGGATTAAATGTGGAGTTGCTAAATATCAAAACAAGCGTATGTGCACAGTACTGTACCTTTGCATTTTCTGAGATTGACATGCTAAATGGCAGACTAACCCGGTTTACTCTCATTCATTACGTTCACGAACGAGATAAGCTATGTAACAGTTCATTTCATTCACGAACGACATGTGGATCAGTTCAGTCATTTCATTCACGAACGAAATGTACTAAATCATTCAACTCATTCACGAACGACATGGGTACTAGTTCAGTAATTTCGTCCACGAACAATAAGATCTCTAGATCTAGTTCAGACTCATATGAAACTCTTTCATTGAAGGGCGTATTCGTTCACTACATTGAACAAATCACATTTCTCTGTCACATCTCATGATATGATGATGATCACAGGATGAAATGGTTCAGTTACCTGGGGCCTGTTGCACAAAAGTAGGATAAGGGATTAAGCCAGGATATCTTGGTGATCCTGGCTCAATTGATCCCTAATCCGGTTGCACTAAAGCTGGATAGGGGGCAGGAGGATATGTTATGGTATAAATTACCATGGAGATTTATTCTGTGGAGCTAGCCTGCTCCAGACCAGGCTAAATTCCAGGATCTATTTAATCTCATCCCTAATGTCAGTCAGCAGTCGCCACAAATGGAAACCAATAGTTATTTCACTGCTCACTATGCATTGTTATCACATATAACTAGACCCACTGTCATTATTTAAACGTTTGTGATCATTAATTTCAATCATTTTGGATAAATAATGATTTTTAGATGTTGCTATCATTAGATAGTTTACAGTTTCCCATAGACTATAAGGCTATATATAAAATGATAGAATATTAGGGCCACAGAGGGGAAAAAAAAGACAAATCATAATATTGTAACCAGTTGTTTTAAAGGAGGACAGTTGTTAAAATGACAGATGTGGGGCATTTCGTGAAATTGTACTTCAGTATGGTTTCATAAACAAAGACATGCTGATGTGCCAGAATATGAAGTATCACATTGTCATAACTATCAAAACTGTAAAAAGAATATGTTGCTTTTCTGCAGAAAGAACCATCCTCATAAATTTATGACTTTATCCTTTTTCCTCAGTGGGGCCCTAGTACTCGGTCATAGAAACAAATACACATTCCATATGAATATAAAAACACAATGTGTAACATTATGTTCCTTTATTGAATAAGGACAAAACAAAGCAGGTAAACTATCAGCTCCTTTCGAAACTGAAGTCACAGTGACTCTACAAGATGGAAAGCACAGAATCAAAGCATATAATACAAAATGATACATACACATTCAAAGGTCTGTATATAACACACCCTGCATGTCTGCACACTAAAATAAATGCAGGACAAATCCATACACATCAACTGAACAGACAAATGAATGGATGCAGTAGCCTCCCTGCAGCCTTGTATTACACACAGTATACCGCACAAACATCATAAGAGGCCAAATTCGTAAAAAAACAACCCAAAAAAACCCTATTTCCTCTGCCACAGCAGGACATTTTTTACCTAAATTGAAAGCACACATACGGACTAAAATAATTCAACACATATTGGTCCCTCAGCAGCCGACCACTGTCGTCATCAGGGAAGATTGCCGGATTGTCCCAGTCCATGGCTGGTGGCACTCTGGGGGCCCTCTCCTTCCTCAGGCAGGCCACATTGTGGAGGACAGCACAAGCCACAGTAATATCACATGCTCTAACAGGGTTGACCCTTAATTTGTGAAGGCAGTGAAAGCGTGCCTTCAGGAGGCCAAAGGTCATTTCAACTCTGGCCCTGGTCCTGGCATGGGCATGGTTGTAGGCCTGCTGTGCTTCCTGGGGGTCTGTGAAAGGTGTCAGGAGAAAAGGCTGGCAGCCATACCATCTGTCTCCCAGCAACACACCAGAGAATTCACCTGTCAACACAAAATCTCATCATTACTACCTCATGAACACAGTGATATTCTTGACACAGCCATGATGGTTATAAACAGGGGTTGTGTGGCTTACCTTGTGATAGGCACTGATAGATTTCAGAGGCCTGAAAGATTCTGGAGTCATGGACTGAGCCAGGCCATTTTGCCACAACATTGCTGATCACACAGTCAGCATTGCAGACCATCTGAAATCATAAGATGAGGAATATTACACCAATCAATGCACATCATTGGCAATGCAGAGTGTTCGTCAATGGACAATATCAAAAAGTTATGTTCACCTGAACATTAATGCTGTGAAAGGATTTCCTATTCACAAAATCGGCCTCATGGGCACCTGAGGGGGCTTTTATTCTTATGTGTGTGCAGTCCACTGCACCAATGACATTGGGGAAACCTGTCACACAAAGTAATGAGTATCCTACTATGTGTTAACAGTTGTCCTGTAATTTGTAGATCCTCTTACCTGCAATCCTATAGAACTCCTCTTTCATGTCACAGAGTCTTCTGTGGCCAGGGAAGGAGATGAAGACATCTGCTAATGCTTTGATAGCCAGACACACACTCCTTATTGTGCGGCAAATTGTGGCCTTGTTCAGCTGTTCTGCATCCCCCACTGAGTACAGGAAGGCTCCACTAGCAAAAAAGCGCAAGGCCACACAAACCATTTGCTCCACACTCAGTGCATGGCTCCGTGCAGTGCGGTGCTTAATCCTGGGACCCAGTAGTCTGCATAGATACCTGATGCCATCTGCAGAAAACCTGTATCTTTCATATAGATGGTCATCAGGGAAGGCCAGTGGGTCCAACCGGTTCCTGAAGACCCTTTCTCGCCTGAAGGCTCTCCTCAGCACAAGTGCTTCTTCATCCACCACATCTCGCAAGAATGGGCATGCCATTGTCAGAGCAGAAAGGAACACACAATTTTGGGCCTTCATATAGGCTAGTGGCCACACCTGCTGCTGGGGGGGTGGGCAAAAGAGGCTGGTGCCTTATAACGATGACTTGGTTGTACTGATTGCTGTGAAAAAAAAAAATACCTTAGAAAGATGCCACCGTCCTGTGTGCTCACAATAAGAGCTCATATGTCATGGCTCACTTGACTTTACGAGAATATACCTAATTTTTATTTTGAGCTGTGTCATCTTCTTGGAGCTGGGGGAGGAAAGAAAAATAATGATTAATACATTTGTGTTACAGTTAGCATACAGTGTACATTGAAGGCATATCTCACCTCCCTCTCAAGTTTTTTTATTTCAAGGTCCAGTTTCCTAATTGTCCTCGGTTTTATTTCGGACTCCAGTGCAAGATTTTCTAGCTTTTTCTTCTTGTACTGAATGTCTATGTCTGCCAGTTCTATTTGGCGCCGGAGGTGGTTGCCATACAACTTTCTGATAGCTTGTGAGCTCTGTGAACACAATACAATTAGCGCAGCTTGAATTTGGCAGGATGTGGTGTCCTTTTATTAATACGCACTATGTTGCCAGGCTGGTTTTCCCACTGTATAGCATCTGGGTCCTGTAAAAGAAATTAGATTTTTTGATTTTGATGAGGACTCCTCACCATTGTAGAGTAAATAGTACTTTCACAGTCTTAACATGATACCTCATGCCTTCTGGAATCCAGAGAGATGGTCTCCTCCTCATCATCGTCTCCATCATGTGCTGTTGCTGCTGCACTGGGACTTTCACCCTATCACATTTAATCGGATTCATATTGAAGCCAGTAGACAAGACATGCCAGGCCTACAGTATGCCTTTGATGGAGAACTCACTGGATCAGCATCGTCTGGTGCTTGTGCTGGTGGCTCCAACAGGAACACAGTGCTGCCAGACACTGCAAGGCAATAGGTAAACCAAAGTCAGACAGTCCAAATTGATTTAATATGAATGTGGTTGTATTCCATGTAGAGATGGAAGGACATACCTTGAATGAAGCGGGTGGCATCTTGGGAGGAACCTATGCTCGTCTCTTTCCCCCCAGGGATCCCCTCTAAGACGGGCCTGCCTTTATTTAGCTCCAAGGCCATGTCCCCTGCTGGGGTAAGGTCAGCCTTTGGTGACCCACCACCCGTGCCTTGTCTGTGGGTATTCTTTTTCACTGCTAAAACAGTACAGACAATGTGTGAGCAGGCACCTTCTGGGTACAATATATGCTTGTGCTTTGTTAAATATTAGTCAGGGACCATACCATTCTGCAGAATGTTCTTGTATTTGATTTTGACCTGCTGCCATGTCCGTTTTGGCCCGTTCATGTTTTATCTACATCACACGCGCACACACACACACACATTCTTTATCACAAGAACATTTAATGGAGTCACACTGACAAAAATGACTTGGTATTTTTGTATTGTTTTCAGTAAAAAAAATAAAAAAAAACATGTATTTTATTGATTTTCTAAATGACCTAGCAAAATAAGTATAGGTTTAGACCAAAAATATAAACTTCAAGTAAATGTGTGCTTAAAACAAGCAAAAAATTTAAATATCTGTCAATATAATAAGAAAAATTCTCTTGAAATAAGTTTACTTTTCCCATAAACACTTACTTTTAGAAAAGTTCTCTTGTTTCACTGGCATAAGTTTTTTGCTTATTTTCCTAGGTTATTTTGCTCTAGAAAATATTTAAGATTTTTTTTAGATATTTTTTTTACTGAAAACAAGACAAAAATACTAAGTAAGAAAGACATTTTTGCAGTGCAGTGAGCAACCGACCTTGGGCCCTTTGAAAGGCGCTATATAAATTAAAGTGATTATTATTATAGCTCATCTATGTATTCAAGAAAATTTTATTTATATAGCACTTTTCACAATTGTTTCATTCTGTCAAAGCTGCTTTACATTAATAAAAGCAGGGGAAACACAAAAAAAACCGGTGGACAACATAATAAGCAGAGTACAACGGCTAAGATTAAACCGTACTGAGCGTAGTAACGTAAAATAATAATGTAAGGCTTTAATAATAATAATATATCATAGCTTTATACAGTGTGATGGAGTTACGTTACACAATTTCACTCATATATGCAGTGCATTTCAATAAAAAATGTAACCGTTTCATAATTACAGTACAACTGCGTTTTTGGAGATGTGAATTAAATATTTGATTTGTAATTGTGATGTTTCAGCGGAGCGGTGAGTGTGTAATTGTGCACTACTTACGCATTCAGGCGGTCTGCAATACTTTGCCACGCTTTTTCTCTGTGCTTTATCACTGTGGCGGTGTTGCCTTTCTTCTTAATTATATCTTTTACCTCCTCGTATGCCTCCATGAGGATTTGTGCTTCCGACGGGGAAAAGTACGCGGCTCTAGTTGCCATGGTAAATCAGTTAATCTGTGATCTGTGGCGGGGTCTATTTGAGTGAGCCGTGAGCGCGCACCTATCCAGGATTGGTTTCACCTGGCTTAATGAATCCGTGTCTGCTCATCCTGGCTTGGTCTTTGTGCAACCAATTAAGCCTGGACGCACATGTTTTGGCTTTATTGAGCTCAGCTGAATCATTTATCCCGGATGTCTTAATTCTACTTTTGTGCAACAGGGGTCAGGGTAAGACACACAATTTAAACCAAAAACTTTCCTAGCTGCTGTCTTACTTTGGCCTTGTTAAAAACTTATCCTTGGCGAAACAGAGATAGACAGCATTGTGACTAATGTAACGCACTTAATACTAGCATCTTTTTAGTTGAGCTATAGTATAAAAGCGATCACACTGACATTCGGAAAGCAACACTCTTGTTATAGTTAGACATTACTTAACGATCATGACATAAATATTAAAAACAATACACGTCATTTTTATCTCATATCTTGAATTATATTGTAACCTGATAGCCTTCATCTGACACTGAAAAACTCACACAATGCGTTTATTTTTTATTTTATTTTTTGCAAAGTTACAAAATGTCAGTTCGCACATCATTAAAACAACAGTTAGGATATTAGTACACAATAAATATTGCACACTCCTTGCTCATTTACTTTCTCCATACGAAGCTGTCCAGTGCGTCACAGTGTAATTTTAATATCAGCCACAAGTTGTGATTAAACTTACATGTTGGCGTTGAGATATTAATAACTTTTTTTCCATTTCTCCTTAAATAGCCTGTCCATCGTTCCAGGCCAAATGTCTTCTTTTGGACATGTTTAAAATCACAAGAAAATTGCCACACAAGCATCAGTTACAACGCAGCTATCATCACATCCTCATGCTGCTTGAGATTCTGGCACCACTTTAAAAGGCACATGTTAAGAGTCCAGACTCCCGAGACGTAATATCAACATAAATTAATAATTTGTTCCTCTTTAAATTCAAAATAAAATGTTGTAGCGAACACACTGATGTTTAATTTATTATTTTATATTATTGTTTAAATCCTCCTGCGGGCTTATAGCTCTCATTCTGGACAAATCCAAACATGTTGCTCATTTGAAGCTAAACTCTTATTCATCAAGTAAAATTGGCTTTGTATTTCACACGTGTTTCAGTATCGAGGGGTAAAAAAATCATAAGGAGCAAAACTATGCCTGTGGACCGCTACTCATGTGAATGAACTATTGCTGTTTCCAGGGAATATGTGCAATATTGATCAGCGCGATCAAAGTCACTATTCACAATTTTTGGTCACACAGTAAAGGCATAATTCACAAAAGCAAAGGGAAAATCAAGAATAATAAGTTGAAGATTTTTTTTTTTTTAATCAAGAATGAACCAAAAATAAAACATTTAACTTTTAATCCATATATATATATATATATATATATATATATATATATATGTATGTATGTGTTTAATACAAATAAATGTGCTTAACATAAACACTACAACCTCACATGTGAGCCTTGTTTCTGGGTGTAATCAGTGTAAAATAGTGTTTTTCTTTGGTGCCTCACTACAGCCAATCAACAGCATTTGATTTGTCAAAAATGCTACATGCTTATTGGCTCACTGATGATGACAAGATTAAACCCTTAGGTATCGAAATTTGGTACCAAATGAAAAGACATTTTTCGATATTCAATAGTATCAAGGCAAATTGGTCGGTGCCTAAAAAGTATTGAACTCGATACCCAACCCAACCCAAACCTATCTTCAATAACAAAAGGGCCATTTGAAATTACTGAAGGCACAGAAGTGCTGAGTAGCCGCTTTTCCACTTTCGGGCAAATGTGTGCCAGGGCTAACAACGAGCCGTGCTGGGCCCATAGCCTCGCATCTCAAGACACAAGCCCAAAATCAAGCTGTACTTCCATTGTCAGGCCAGCGCTACTTTAAAACCTTCCCTTAACACTCCTCTTTAAAGCAAACATCACACAATCCCAGCACGTCACTGGTGAGCGAAAATTAATGAAAACTATATCGTAAAACTAACTTATTAGAAACTGATGTTTTTTCCTTACATAAAAACTTCAGTCTAAATCATAGATATTTTATATGATTTATGATTAAAATAAATGTTTACATAAAAAGGTAATGTAACTGAACAGCGTCAATAAGGATTTATAGACAAAAGATGCATATCCGCGGAGATTTATGGATATATTTACTGATGTTTACTTCATATCTCTTAAGACAGAATCATCATTTCTATTCATTTTCCACTGATTTACGCGATCTGATGATAAATAGCCTCTCACAGTGCTGTCTCTGTGTGTTTGCTTAAGTGTACTCGAGCTGTGACCCAGTCAGACTCTGATTGGACGTTTGGGTTGTCAATCTGACAGTCCCAAAACCGGACAGCGTCAGATCATGTCACATGGTTCGTGAACCGTTCCTGGTTCATATCTGCTCACAACAACACTGAAACACCTCTGTATACACGAAATATCCAAATAATAAACCCACGATTACGATAGTAAAGCTTGGTATGAGATTTTCTTGAGATTTTGGGGCATTTTATAAAAAATATAAAAAATGTACATCTGAAATGCTAACTTGTGCAGCGATGTAAATGGCTATAAATAGCAATGCTACTAATAGCAAGTGCATTTCTTCGTCATAATGCATTTCTGTCACAATAATTCATGTAAGGTCATAAGAAAATGTTTTGTTGTATTTTATAGTAAGACTTTTGATAAATAAGGGCTAAATGCAAACAGAGACTGAAGTGAGATCGCTGCTTTGTGTCTTTGTAAAGCCTGAAAAACCACAATCAAGGCTAATAAAGGTGGAATAAAAACAAAAGAATAATGATAAAAGAATAATGCGGATAATGTGTCGTACCTGGCGGAGGTGTGAAAGACTCGTTTGGTGAGAACAATAGAACAATGAAAGGGGAGTGTTGCAAAGCCAACACACATACAAAACACACAGGAGAGTTTACATGTGAGATCTTACAGAGATGACAAGTGCCATAAATCAATCTGATTAGCCTTCTCTAAAAACACACATGACATGGCCTTAGCAGAGATTTCATGAAATTCACAGTTTTACAGATTAGATTATGAAATTCTAATGAAGTTTTGAAAGACTTGTGGCTTTAGCTACACTGTATCTCTAAACTCATATCTTACATCAACAATTTTTTAATACATTTCATAAATATGTTTTTAATATTCTTATTTTTGTTTTTGTTTGAGCTTATACAGTAAGTAGACATTCAAAAGGCCCTTTTTACCAATGCAGCATTTGTAAAGTGCATTTGCAGCTTTTGACCGCTGAGTGACGGTTATCAAACAAGCGCATCAAAGCACATTTTCACAAATAGATGTTAGTTTTGCCTCAGTTTTGCTTCAGTCACGGAAAATGAAAGAAAAACACTATAGTTTAAAAATGTAATATTCACAGATGAAAGTTTGGTATTTATGAAGTTGTGTGCATTTCTTAGAACAAATTCAAGCAGGATAGATGTCAAACCTGTGTCTGAGTCTGTGCTTATATTTTCTCCAAGCTACATGGTATTAAACTATATTTTAGATTTGACACATTTAAAAGGTGTGCAGTATTAGAGCATTAAAAGTGGTAGCCTATTTTAAGGGGGTTGGCTATGTCACAGGTCGGAGCGGACCACAGATGTCGTGAGTCTCGCCCCTCCCTAGTTTCCACCTCGAGGAGGTCCCAAGAACACCCCAATGACCAGACACACGAGAGAGAGTGGGTATAATTAAAACAAACTTTATTTAAATTATCTAAAAGGTGTGAGGGGAAGGGAAAAGGGAATCTAAAATCCACTCTCGGTGCCAGAGAGTATAGGTCCGAGTCCCTTCTGACTCTGTCACGGGGACTCTCAGGTAAGCCTGTCAGTAATTTGTGTCCTTTCCTTCACGTGACTTAACAGGGTTTTTCTCAGTAGTGCCTTTGTTTCTCCTGCAGGAGAACCGTCGGTGGGGCCCTTCCAGTCCCTGCACGCAGAGCAAAGAAGGTAAGTAATTCTGATTAATTGGGTGGGGTGCGTACCTGACGCCGCGGTTGGAAATGCCTAAAAGGTCCACAGGTAACTATGCAGGTGAATATATTGGGGTCTTGGCCTTCGGTGTATAGGCAAGTATGCAAGAAAGATACACAATCCTCACAAACTCCGATTTTCGTCCAGGTAAACCCTACGGATGGAGTTTGCAGGAGAGTATGCAAGGGCGATGCACTGGTATTTCACTCGGGGCGTACAGGTAAGTATGCAGAAGGACAACTGGGTCTTTACTTTGGACGTACAGGTGAGTATACAAGGACAATACGCTGGCTCTTAGCTTTAGGCGTTCAGAGGGGTATACAGGGGCAACTGGAGCTTTGCTCTGGGCATGCAGGTGGGTCTACAGTGACAATACTGAATGGATACAACTCACAGTCCGTCGAAGAGATGGACGTCAGGCTTTAGCCCTAATTAATATTCGGTTTAAACTGGAGATATGTCACTACTCTGAAATAAGGTCAGCAGCAACTTCGTGTCACGTGGACTTTAAGATGCCTGCTGAGCATTGAGCCGAATCTTACCTACAACTCAAATGGAAGGGTCCATATACGCATCAGCTTGGTAGATCCAGTGTTCATAATAGCGCTAGTCCAAGAGTAAGCCATGTAAAGATGAGGTGAGAGCAGCGGTTCCCTGCATCTTCGACCATAGAATCCCATTCGAGTATGAAGCATTTCAGGAATAGACGCAAATGAAACAATGACTGAATAAACAAAGATTAAAGCATAGGATTAAGACAACGAATCTTAAGTGTGCTAGACAAAGCATATTTTTAACAGAAATGCGAACAATCTTTATCAGTGTATGAGCCATATTCATTTGGTATTGTATGTAGTTTTATTCCTGTGCCACTAGTGGGCTGGATGTGTTTGTGGCCCAGCTGATCTTAGGTCAGCCAGGTATGTCATTTAACCCAGAGGAAACGCAGACACAGGTGTTGCTGATTTGGGAAGCAAACAGTTTTCGACTGTGCTTTTGTGTCTTGCCTTGATAGGAAAGAATACGGTTTGTTGTTTTGGTTATGTATTATGAGTCAAGATATTGCCGCTGTATGGTATACGGAGGAAGGGTCATGGTAGGTCGAAAACTGCTTCAGCTTGGATAATCGTTACTCGTGAGAACCTGTTATATTGTGGATTAACGGTGTTCGTTTGGAAATCACGGATGTGAGGTGGGCAAATGTTTGGAGTTGCCGATTGCTGAAAGGAGCTGTACCGGAGGAGAAAAGGGTCACCGGAATACCAGCATCATCACAACGGGACATCATTCATAAAGCCGGCCAACGCTCTATTGGGGTATGTGGTGATCAGCGCTGATATTATGAATGGCCATGGTAATTTGTGTGCACACATTCGCGTATAAACCAATGCATTGGTAGCAAGCTCGCAACCATCTAAAAATAACTGCGCATCTAGACGAGTTGTTGTGCAACACAAAACTATTTGCGGGCTTATTGAATAATAAGCCAACTTTTGCGTGGTCATTATGGCCGAAAAGGAAAAAGGTCAACTTGGACTTGAGACTGAACTTTGTGTGGATGTAGGGGTAAAATCTGTAACTGAAAAACGTGTGGTTAAATTAACACCCAAAGCTTTGTTGGAAAAAATAAGCGCTTTAGAAAAGGAAAGAAAGTCTAAATTTAGTAAACTGTCGAACGCAAAAACATCTATTGCTAAACTGATGGAAGATAAAGAGCATGTAAGTGAGGTTGAAAATGAATTTAACATGTTCAATAAGTTGTGTGACGAGATAAATCATGTACATACATCTTTATTGGGTTTATTGCCTACTGATGAAGCAAACAAACATGAAATATGGTACCAAGCTAAAATGTTGAATTTTAATGATTTTTTTGTGGGTACAAAACAATGGTTGTATGACACTAAAGCTTGTTCAATTACTAAAGTGGATGATGATCATGATGATTTGCTGGGTCAAATTGAAATTCAAACTGTTGATGCCAATGTTGTAAATGGAAATGAGGTTGATGGCAGCAATGGAAGGAGTGCTGCTGGTGGAAGGAATGAAGAAGAGGATGATCAGATTCAACCTCAAGACAGCATTTCAAATGTGCAGTCAAGGCACCATGGCTCAAGTAGCAGATCCTCCAGTAGCAGATCTTCCACTTCTTCAGCCAGACGCATGGCAAAGGCGGAACAGGCCGCACTCTTGGCTCGAGCTGCTGCCTTAAAGGATAAGCATGCATTGGAGGAGCAGGAGCTCATCTTGAGGAGAAAAAAGGAGCAGCTTGAGCTGGACATTGAGATAGCTGCCACTTCTGCTAAGCTAGAAGTGCTACAGGGTGGTAGCAGCGTCCATTCAAGGCGATCTGCTGGAATGGCTTCCTATATTGGAGAGGGGGCTAGATCTGAGCTCCTGCCCACCTCTCTAAATCCACAGGCCTCAATATTTGTTCCTCTGCAATCACAGCAACATGTATCTCTACCACTACAAAGCAATGCTTCACCATCAGCCACGCCAATTATCTTGCAAAAGCCAACTGTCATTCAAGGCTCTCAACCTTCTTGGTTACAATCAAAGACAGCTTTCAGTCAAAGCTTTCAGCCCACTCTAGACCAACAAGTATTTCAACCCCTGCAAGACCAATATCAGACAGCAGGTCTCCTCAATTTGCTGCAACAACAGAATGACATAACAGCTCTCCTTGTTAAAATGCAAACGTTACATTTGCTGCCGAGCCGAGAAATTCCAATTTATGATGGAGATCCTCTAAGGTTCAACACATTTATAAAAGCATTTGAACATTGCGTGGAAGCAAACACCAGCTGTAAAGGAGACTGTTTATACTATCTTGAGCAATTTACTAGGGGACAACCAAGGGATATTGTGCGCAGCTGCCTTCATATGACTGCAGATAAAGGATTTGCTGTTGCTAAAAAATTGCTAAAGGAGCACTTTGGAAATGAGTTTAAGATAACCGAGGCCTACATGGAGAAGGTCATAGGATGGCCAAGTATCAAAGCTGAGGACCCCAAAGCGCTCAAAGCTTATGGACTTTTCCTGCGTGAGTGTTCCAATGCTATGGATGATCTTCAGTACTTGGAAGAGCTTAACATGCCAGCAAACATTAAGAGTCTGAGTCAGAAGCTTCCGTATAAACTCAGAGACAAGTGGAGAGCAAAGGCATGTGAGATACTGGAGAAAACTGGTCGAAGAGCACGGTTTTCAGACATTGTGGAGTACATTGAGCGCCAGGTCAGAATCACTTCAGATCCCGTCTTTGGTGACATACAGGACACTTCACCTTTTATCAAAGGAGCTATAAAAGTAAGTAAGTCACAGGTGAAACCTCAGCTGGGAAGAAACAGCTTTGCAACACAGGTGGTAATTGAAGATGGATACAGCAAACCAGATAGTAACAAGAAGGAAAAGGCTCAGAACAAAGTGACATCTTTTACCAAGACTGATTCTATTTCCTGTCTGTATTGTGCTGCTGGTAATCATGTTTTGGAACAATGTTTTAAACTAGGAAGAAAGACACACAGGGAGAAACTGGACTACCTAAAGGAGAAAGGTTTGTGTTTTAGTTGTTTGTGTACAGGACACTTGAGTAAGAATTGCGACAGGCGCATCATTTGCAACAAGTGCAACCGAACGCACCCCAGTGTTTTGCACATAGGAGAGAAGGAAAGGTTTATTCAAAAGGTTCAGAAAGATGGTGAGCAGAAAGTTACTGAGCAGTCAAATACTTCTGACAGCTATACAGCATCCTCTGCTTGTTGTCTTACAGGGGTTGGCCACTGCAATGGAATTCTTCCCATTTTGCCTGTTAAGGTAAAGTGCTTAAAGGGAAACAAGGTTATTGAAACCTATGCTTTTCTGGACCCAGGGAGTACAGGAACTTTCTGCACCAGGAAGCTCATTGACAAGTTAAACATGGAAGGACGCAAATGCAAGATTCATATTCGCACCTTGGGCCATAATAACGCAGTAGAAAGTTCCATTGTTGATGGCTTGGAAATTTCTGGATTTTTTGGTGAGTGCTTCTATCCACTTCCCAAAGTGTGTACCCAGAAAGAGATGCCTGTCTCCACAGCAAACATAATCAGTGAAAGGGAGCTGAGAAAATGGCCTTATTTAGAGGATGTAAAAATTCCCCATATAAATGCTGATGTTGACCTGTTAATTGGCACAAACGCCTCCAAGTTGATGGAGCCTTGGGAGGTGATTAACAGTTGTGAAGGGGAAGGACCCTACGCGATCAGAACCCTATTGGGATGGGTGATAAATGGTCCGTTACGGGGATGTAGCGACTGTGTAAGTGACCACCCTTCAGTTTGTGCCAACAGAATTGCCATTGACAGAATCGAAGAACTGTTAACTAACCAGTACATCTATGATTTCAATGAGCAAGCTTCTGCAGAACAGGAAGAAATGTCAAGGGAAGAAAAGAAGTTTGTGAAGATAATGGAAAGCTCTGCTCAACTTCAAAACGGACACTACACATTTCAAATGCCTTTCAAAGGGAAAGATGTTTCGATGCCAAACAACCTTGGTGTTGCCATGCAACGTGTTCGTGGTCTAAAAAGAAGACTTCAGAAAGACGCAGGCTTTCATGAAGAGTACAACAACTTTCTTGCTGATGTCATTAGCAATGGCTATGCTGAAGAAGTGCCGAAGCATCAGTTGGAAACGCCAACAGGGAAGGTGTGGTATATCCCGCACCACGGCGTGTACCATCCACGGAAAGGAAAGTTACGAGTGGTGTTTGACTGTGGAGCAGAGTACAAAGGGATCTCGCTCAACAGTCAGCTCTTGCAAGGACCAAACCTCACCAGCTCATTGGTTGGAGTTCTTATGAGGTTTAGACAGGAACAGGTGGCCATAATGGCGGATATAAAAGCTATGTTCCACCAGGTTAAGGTGGCAGAGAAACACAGGGACTACTTAAGATTTTTATGGTGGCCACAAGGTAACCTGGAGCAAGGTCTTGTAGAGCATCGCATGACTGTCCATTTATTTGGAGCTGTTTCATCACCCAGTGTTGCCTGCCTTGCTCTTAGAAAAACTGCTGAAGACAATCAGGTCAACTTTCCAACAGAAGTGATTGAAACGGTCAACCGAAACTTCTATATGGATGATTTACTGAAGAGTTTACCCTCTGAAGAAGATGCAGTCACCATGGTTAAAAACCTTATAACCATTTGCGGCAGAGGAGGGTTTACCCTCACTCAATGGATTAGTAATAGTCGAAAAGTACTGCAAAGCCTTCCAGCGGATCTCAAGTCCAAGAACCTGTATGAGCTTGATCTGGACAGGGATAAGCTGCCGTTGGACAGAGCTTTGGGTTTGCAGTGGTGTATCGAGACGGATACTTTCAAATTCAAGCTGAAAGTCAAGGAGAAGCCGGCAACAAAACGAGGCATGTTATCCATCATCAGTTCTGTCTATGATCCATTGGGGTTCCTCGCACCCGTAGTACTCCCTGCCAAGCTGTTGTTGCAGGGGTTATGCAGGACGAAGTGTGATTGGGATGATCCAATACCTCCAGCTTTTCAGCAGAAGTGGAACAAATGGCTGATAGATCTTGAAAAGGTGGCATATTTCAAAGTCCACAGATGTGTGAAGCCTGCAGGATTTGGGAGGACTATCAGTGCCCAATTGCATCACTTTGCCGATGCGAGCGAGAACGGCTATGGTACGGCTACTTATCTGAGGTTGCAGAACATGGATGAGAGGGTTCATGTTACTTTCTTATTTGGTAAAGCCCGAGTGGCCCCCCTAAAGACTGTCACCATTCCCCGTTTAGAGCTCACCGCTGCCGTTGTTGCAGTACGAGTGGACAAGATGCTTCAATCGGAGCTCCAGTTTCCACTTAAGAAGACTTGCTTTTGGACTGATAGCACATCAGTTCTTAAGTATATAAAGAATGAGAACCGAAGATTTCAAACTTTTGTGGCAAACAGGGTAACCACCATCAGGGAAAACTCGGAAATTGAGCAGTGGAGATACGTTCCAACATCCCTGAACCCTGCTGACGATGCTTCACGTGGATTGAAGGCAGAAAATCTTGTAAAGCAAAGATGGATAGAAGGCCCGGAATTCTTATGGGAACCAGAAGAAAAGTGGCCAACATTTCCTGGGGATACAAGTATCACTGCTGATGATCCAGAAGTAAAGAGATGTCTGACGGTCAATGCGATACTTGTTGACACCAACGCCACATCTCAACTGATGACCCATTTCTCTGATTGGCAAAGATTGAAAGTTGCAGTTGTGTGGCTCATTAAGCTGAAAGGAACTCTGCTCAAATTGAAAGAAAAAAGAAAAGAGTTGGAGCAAGCAAACACCAGTGCTATTGGAGCAGCAAGGTTGGATGTACAAAAGGAGATGCAAGCTTTCTCAAGATCGCTTGGGAATCAGAAGGTGTCTCTGGAAGATCTCTTGGAGGCTGAGACCTCCATAATCGCTTTTTGCCAGCAAGAGAGATTCCCTACGGAATTTGCTGCACTAACCTCTGGCAACGCACAAGTGCCAAGAAGTAGCAGCATCCTCAAATTGGATCCGGTTCTAGAAGGAGGAGTTCTACGAGTTGGGGGACGGCTGAAAAGGGCAGCAATCCCTGAGGACATTAAACACCCCCTCATCTTGTCAAAGGACCAACATATCTCCGATCTTATCCTTCGTCATGTCCATTTTCGGCTTGGACATGCAGGTAGAAATCATTTGCTTTCCGCTACAAGGAGAAAATACTGGATCACAAGTGGACCTACTGCAGTAAGGAAGATCATATCAAGATGCCTCATTTGTAAGCGCCATGGTGGAAAAACTGGTGAGCAAAAAATGGCAGACTTGCCAGAAGAGAGAGTGGTTCCTGATTTACCGCCATTTACTAATGTTGGTGTAGATTACTTTGGGCCAGTTGATGTTAAAAGAGGGCGTAGCATCGTGAAAAGATATGGAGTAGTATTCACTTGCATGGCGAGCAGGGCTGTGCACCTGGAAGTGGCCTATTCTCTTGACACCGACTCATGCATCAATGCTTTGCGACGGTTCATCTGTCGAAGAGGACAAGTCTCGCATTTGAGATCTGACAATGGCACCAACTTTGTGGGTGCAGAAAGGGAGCTGCGAGAAGCCTTGGCCTCTTTGAATCATGACCTAATTGATAGAGCCTTGTCTAGGAAGGGAATCAAGTGGAGCTTTAACCCTCCAGCTGGATCACATCACGGTGGCGCATGGGAGCGTATGATACGGATGATCAGGAAAATCTTGTGCTCTGTGCTCCGTCAGCAAACCTTGGATGACGAAGGGTTCCATACCGTGCTCTGTGAAACTGAAGCTATGCTCAACGATCGCCCCATCACAGGACTGTCAGATGATCCCAACGATCTTGAAGCCTTGACGCCAAATCATCTGCTCCTCCTTAAAGGAAAACCAGTTTTCCCACCAGGACTGTTCAACAAAAGGGATGTTTACGCAAGAAGAAGGTGGAAACAAACCCAGTACATCTCTGATCTCTTTTGGAAGAGGTGGATCCGCGAGTACTTACCGCTTTTACAGGAGCGTCAAAAATGGAACCAGGAGAAGAGGAATTTTGTACCTGGAGACCTGGTCATGGTTGCAGACTCCACTGCACCACGTGGGTCATGGATGCTAGGAAGAGTCTTGGAAACTTTGCCTGATAAGAGAGGTCTGGTACGTGTGGTTCGTTTGAAGACCAGGACAAACATAATTGAACGACCCATAACTAAGATATGCTTGCTTAATGAAGCTAAAGAGTAATTGGTTCCCATTCATATAAGCTATATTTTTGGTTTTTATGGCTCTTTTGAATTTGGTGTAATTGCTCTGGCAGATGCAATTAGGGGCTGGAGTGTATGAGCCATATTCATTTGGTATTGTATGTAGTTTTATTCCTGTGCCACTAGTGGGCTGGATGTGTTTGTGGCCCAGCTGATCTTAGGTCAGCCAGGTATGTCATTTAACCCAGAGGAAACGCAGACACAGGTGTTGCTGATTTGGGAAGCAAACAGTTTTCGACTGTGCTTTTGTGTCTTGCCTTGATAGGAAAGAATACGGTTTGTTGTTTTGGTTATGTATTATGAGTCAAGATATTGCCGCTGTATGGTATACGGAGGAAAATAAATCTGCTAGATAATAGTAACAAACTGAATTCTCCGTTTGTATCGTGTGAGGACGCAAGGGCACACGTCTAAACTTAATCCGTTTTATTAGCAACCAGTAACGTTACTAGACTTCGTTTAGGACTTAGTCAGTACAATCAGTATAAAAGATTGTAGCGATTATTACGAGCCTTAAAGTGCCTCATTACGAAGGAGTTATTCAGAACATTGCATGCACTATGATCAACATCTTAATTATGCAGTGCGAGTCTGCTAGATAAACAAGCACGACACGCCCAGTGCTTTATTTGAACGTGTGAGTATAAATCCTTGCAGAGAATAAAATTAATGCCCAGGCGCCACAAGTGCATAGAACAAAATGATACTTATAATGCTGTAGACCAGGGGTGCCCAACCCTGCTCCTGGCGATCGACTATCCTGCAAAGTTTAGCTCCAATCCTAATCAAACACACCTGAAGCAACTAATTAAGGTCTTCAGGCTCACATACAAATTAAAGGCAGGTGTGTTTGATTAGGGTTGGAGCCAAACTTTGCAGGACAGTCGATCGCCAGGAGCAGGGTTGAGCACCCCTGCTGTAGACTGATGAAGTGATGGAGGCGAGATGCTGAAGAGACCGGCAGCCTTAATTCTGTCTGCTGGTGGTCTGGAGAGACTTCATTCGTGCAGGTTCACGTGAGCGTACAGATGAATATTTGTTGATTGAGACCAAAGTTTTCTCAGGTGTTGAGACCCAAGCAGCACTGACGCGACATCTTGGAAAGCACCGGCGTTGCCAAGACCGGTTTTTTTTTCTGCGGGTTGCTATTTCTGTCCGGGGTTTTAGGTGACCCCAATAGTGTCATATATAGCCCCTAGAATGTGAATTCTACCGATAAATCCCTTTGAACGCGATTGGGCTATTTTTTTGTAGTAATGGCGGTTTTGAGAAAACCTGGCAACCCTGGAAAGCACACGGAACTCCGCCAATGTTCCACAACCTCTGCCGAGAAAAGCTTGTATATCATCCAATACGAACGACTGCAGATAATCACCGCGACACGTAGCTAAGCCAACGATCCCGTGTGCATCTTAGAGGAACGTCAAACTCTAGATAGTTTGCGGTACACGAACTTAACTATAGCAAGTAAATGAATAAACGCAACAGCTTGAGCAAGGAACAATCGCGTCAGAATCTGCGGTTGTTGTCGCGTCGGCATCTGCGAACTCAAACATGTGTAAGTATGATCTTTTATACAGGAGTATAAAGACGTGATTGGATAATAATGAAGGTAATTAGTGACGAAGTGATTGAGTCTTCCTGGCAGAACTTAGGCTAAAGCTTCCATTTCCGGTTTATCAGTGTCGATTGCAAGTGACGTCACTTGCAGTGAAAACCATCTTGTTTTTGAACGTTTTGAAGGTAAGAAACGTGTCCTTCTATGTTCTATTTAATCTGGTTGATCCGTGCTTAATTTTTGGTCATCCATAACATATATGATATTACTTTAAGTAATTAGATGTTGGTTGATATGTTTGTTTTCTTTGACAATTATGTATATAGGCATTGTTTTTTTTAATGAATAATAGAGACCCACGGTTGCTTACCCTGTCGTCTTGTAAATTTGAATGACCTTAATAAAAAATTATATGGACAGGGTTGCCAACTCTCACGCATCTGGCGTGACGCTCACACTTTCAGCATCAATCTCACGCTGAAGTCCAAGCGTGAGTGTCACGCCAGGGGCCCGTTTCACTAAGGAGGTTCAACCAACTCTGAGCTTAAACTTGAACTCTGAGTTGACTTACCCTGAGATGGGTACAGAACAGCTGAAATGAGTTGGTTTTATCAACTCTTAATTGACTGACTCTGAGTTAAGCGCGTGCACCACAACTATAAAAAGCCATTATCAATGGAGTGCCAATATTATGATTTACCATGGCAACAGCTCCCGCCAAAAAGCCACCTGCATACTTCAGACTCAATACAAATGTAATTCTTATCAGTGTTATAATATCATAGCTGAAAACTAGCAGAACATTAGATTAATGAACTATCATTTAATGGTATCTCATGGGCAAAAAAATATAATAATATTAATAATAATATTTTAAGTCAATTTTTCTTATTTTACAAATGATCTGCCAATAGAGTAAGAAAAATACGTTGAATTAACATACTTTCTTTAGCGATAGATCCTATTCACAGTAGGCTAAGAGCAAGAAGCTCTAGATGCTATTTACAGAAAAATTGTACAGTGAAAATCGTGATATATTCTATTTACCATGTAAAAGTAGCAGTTCTTTGCAACAGTCTAAGAGTAAATAATAATTAGATGCTAGTTATACTTTATACTGGCAGCTACATTTGCACCTCAGTATTGTTATACATTAACAGGGTGCAATAATAACAGATTGTAAATTATTATATTTATTACAATTATAAATAGTTGCATCATTATTAAACACTCGTGGCACTTTACTTCCACTTCTAGAACATTTTGTTCATTTTTATTGAATATAAATTCTAAAGTGATATGTTATGAGAAAAGTGAGAAGAACAAGCTCGGCAAAAGCCGGACTCTACCCAATCACGTTACAAGCTAGTTTTCTGTGCCCGAAACATTACTGCCTACACCATTGAAGCCTTTATTCACATGTGTCGTATTTAACCTTATGTGTCGATGGAGGGCGGAGCTACAGTAGATTTGCTCTTAGTAATAGACACTCAGAATAATCTTTTTTTTTCCATTTGCATTAAGATTATTTGTATTACCACACTGGCATATAATTTTACTTAAGTAAAATACACTTAATTTAGTTCCCCCCCCAGGAAACAAGACTAAGTATCATATATCATTTTCTTATTTAGAAAATCAATCAATCTTTATTTTATTTTATTTTTTATATTTGTACTTTGGGTGGGGGGGGGGGGGGGTATATTTGTTCTTTGTTTGTTCTTCAGTAATATGGGTGGGGTTGGCGCAGTGGATAAGACACATGCCTTTGGTGTGAGAGACCCGGGTTTGAATCCACTGTGAGACACCAATGTGTCCCTGAGCAAGACACTTAACCCCTAGTTGCTCCAGAGGCGTGCGACCTCTGACATATATAGCAATTGTTAGTCGCTTTGGATAAAAGCGTCAGCTAAATGAATAAATGTAATAATTGTTTGCACTTTATTCCATTTGCTTTTAAAACCAGAAAAAAAGGGAAAGATTTTTGTTAGAAAAAAAGGGAGGAGACCGAAAGATACTCTGGGTTTACTGAAGAAAACCTGCTCCTGACCAGGTTAGTTTCATAGAGTAAGTGACTACGGTAAATGACTCGGAGTATAAGTTACCTCTCTTTCAGGAACGGGCTTGACTTACCCTGCTTTCTCAGGTTTGACAAACTTCCCATTCTGAAACAGAAAACCTAGAGTTTCCCTCATATCAGGGTTAACATACTCAGAGTTTTCACTTAACCTCCTTTCTGAAACAGGCCCCAGATGCGTGAGAGTCGGCAACCCTGAATATGGAGTTACCATAAAGGATTCCTTACGACATGTGTTAGACTATGTATTTAAATTGTTGTGAACGTATATTAGGGTTTGGCTGAAAAGGATGCTTTATTTATAATTTTTTAGTAAAAAAATGGGAGGGCATCCATGTGCACTTTTTTTAACCTAGTAAAAAAAAAAAAGGAGAACAAGTTAAACTAAACAACATTAAGAAGATTTTTCTATACTTTCCATTTAGTGTTTATTGTGTAATAATACTAATGGTAATCAATCCGAATGACTATCCACAATGCACGCATACAGAGCGCGTGATCTCTGTGACGCCCAGATGCACAAATCAGACCCTCCCACCTCTGTAATAAACACGGAGATGTTAGACCCGTCTCTATCTCGTGTGTCTGGTCATTGGGGTGTTCTTGGGACCTCCTCGAGGTGGAAACTAGGGAGGGGCGAGACTCACGACATCTGTGGTCCGCTCCGACCTGTGACATAGCCAACCCCCTTAAAATAGGCTACCACTTTTAATGCTATAATACTGCACACCTTTTAAATGTGTCAATTCTAAACTTTTTGTTGAAGCTCTGTAGTTCTGCTCACTACAGTGAGGTTACTTCCCATGATGCAACAAATCTGCTCTGAATTGAAACTGTATGGGCTCCTCAGCTTGGTCCAGCAAGAAGCGGACATCTGCAGACAGCTGTTTGTTCCAGGGTCTTTTTGCAAGGCAAGCAATTAAAATACAGTCCATTTTAAAAAAATTTACCAAAACTTTTTTTAACACTGGATGAATTTCTTCTCTTTTGCAAACTTCAGGTGGATGCCGATTTTCTAGTAAAGTCACTTTCACCCATCTTCAGTGAAAAGGGTACAATGAGGCGTCAGAGAGAGTCCAGGGTGGTCAACTTTTTGCAGGATTTTGTACAGGATATGGAGGATGAAGGTAAATAATTTGTACAAATTAACAATGTTACCATACTAAATTAGAGAGCAGGCACCAATATACTCATGACAAAGTTTTTTTCCCGTAATTCGTTTAGAGGTAAAATAAAGTTCAAAATACACAAGCAGCGATACACCTCCGAACACACCTAGATATTAAATAATCGCCACAGACAAATGGTATTAGGAAGATGTTTACCAGCCAGAGCGAGTTTTTCCTGAAAGTTCACTTTGATAAGCTGTTTCAAAATCCCAAAACGAACTCCAAATAAAGTTAGTTTTGGCCTGATTTTGTTCGAAATGACGTCATATAACTTCGTTCTTTGAAGTATATCGGGGCCTTAACTTTTCTGCCAACTTTTAATTTTTTTTTATTTTTTATTCTGTGACGGAAACAAGCTTACTTTAGAGTAGGTCATAATGTATTAAAAAGTAGCAACAGCATACAACAATACTACAAGAACTACAGTACAACAAGCAGTAAATCTTTGACTAATAGTATCAGCATTACCAAAAGTAGAAATATAAGCAGTTATAACACGTGTCAAACTCTCTAAAAGTTATTTAACAATATGTTAATGAGTAGCAACATTTTACAGTCTTACAGTTACAACCGGCCCGAGGGCAGCCATAATGCTGAAGTGGCCATCACTGAATAGTGTTATATTGTAATAGAAGTAATGTTTTCCTGTTTCATTGCAAACAAGGAACTATAACTTGATTAACTTATATTGGCAAGTTATGATGCATTTAATCATCCTTTAAATGAACTTTGTTCACGATGAACTTTTTCAGAAGAGGGCAACAGAGGAGACATGCCTGCACAGAAGGGTGAAGATGAAGATGTTAAGGCAGAAATACGCATCAATGACATGAACATTAATGTTGGCAGGTTCTGCCAGTGACTGACAGGACAGGCTCATGTTCCACTATGACTGTCATGTGCGCTATGGTACACATAGTATATGCTTTCCTGTAGTTAATTCTTCTTCCTGCTCAGTGACATTCCCAGTTACAATCCTGATGACTTATGCAGAGTTCAAAAGTGTTATCTCTCAGGCCATTGTCCATGGGTATGAATTTGGCCACTGTAAGAAAGGAAGTGAGTTGAAGAATTCACCGTCTCATTGTTCAAGTCTATTCTAAAGACACTTGTCAGGTACAGAAGAAATAAAATGATCAAATTGATGTCTGCATGGTTCCAGAACAGTTTTTAAGGGTTAATTCACCCAAAAACTCTGTCATTCATTACTCACCCTCATGTCGTTCCAAACCTGTAAGATGTTATTCATCTTCTGAACACAAATGGAAGACCTTTTTGATGAGATCTTAGAGATTTCTGTCACTCTATGGACAGTCAACACTACTACCACTTTCATGCCCCAGAAAGGGGGTAAAGACATCATTAACATAATCCGTGTGACTCCATTGATTAATAAAACCTTAATTTTATGAATCAACTTGAGTACTTTGTGCAAAAACCTATTTACCACTTCTTTTGCAAAATATCTCCAAACGGGCATTAAGTCTATCTTTGCGTCATCTATGGCACATATCAATGTGATATGGCTCAGCTTGTCAGTGAACTACGGCTCTTTGTAGTAAATGCGGCTCCATCTGAAAGCAGGTGACAGCGGAGATGAAAGCAGGTGATGGCACCTAGCAGAACCAGACTGAAATTCCTAAGGGGACCTTTTAACCTCTTGTCCCCACAGAACATCTTTTGTCAGACAATGGCACAAGAACTGTCTTTTAATGAACTCAAAAAGACTTCTTAATATCAGTCCATTGCTTAACTCCATATTCATTTATATGTAACCCACACATTTGACTATCATGTTATAATCACTTATTGTGTATGTCTTTTAATAACTAATGGATAGCTTAAGGATACATATTCATGTTTCATATGTATGTGTTTAAATCTGTTAGCTTAAAACAGTTCTGACCATCAGTTATTTGTCAAATGTATCATATTCTTGTTATAGGAATCATGTCCAAAATTAGACCTTGCAAGAGCGGGAAAACTCAGACCACGTGCTTGATGAGATAACATATGATTTATGATACCCCCGAGCCAAGACAATATCTGATTGGTCAAGACAACATTTGAGGTGTGGCCAACAGGCCAGTTTAAATACTGAGGACACCATCAAATCCTGCTTTTAGCTTTGCTTCTTAGCTTTTGCTATTAGTCATGCTTTTGAGAAGGGTCTGGCTGCAGACTTGCACTTGCACTGTCAGACTTGCACTCTCAGACACCTGCAGTCTCCTGCCACGTCACTTGCAATCGACACAAATAAACCGGAAATAAGTTTCCATCCTTTCATTCGTTCGCATTGCCAATGAAAACGATTTAAAGTACTTTAGTTCTATAATGAGACAGAAACTTTTCCTCCCGAGAGTAATTTTTTGCTGCTTGTTTATTGTATGATTATAATGTTGTAATGTTACTTTGTCATTAAAGTGGGCTGCGACTTTTTTAACATTTATACCAGGAAAGCTAATCATTATCAAAGAAAAAAAAAGAGGCACATTAGGCATTTTCTTTTGTTTCTGAAAAGAAGCACATTATGTATTTTCTTTAGTTTCAGTTGACAGAATACTTTCAGATTCATGACATCAACTACATGTTCAAGGAACAAGTCCATGCCCTCCTTCTCAGTAAAAATAAAGCAGAAAGGTTCCAGAGCATCAATTCTGTCCTCTGAAAATTGAGCTTTCTGTAATTTGTCCATGGCCTCATCAACATCTTCATCCTCCATACAGAGTATTCTGGGCAGCTGAACAGAACCAAGCAGCACACTTGACTGTTCCTGAACACCACTTACTGGCTTCCTTTAAATCTCTCATCAGTTGGTTCTGTAAAATAACACAAAGAACAAGGGAGATACCATTGTAAGAAACCAAAAGCATTCATTCAGAATTGTTAAAAAAACAAAAAGAAACAGTTACTTTGACTTTGTTGCTAATCCTGTAACAAAACATGTTTTAAAAAAAGTGTACCTCTTGTGATGATTCAAGTAGTACATCCTCCATCACAGGATGCAGTACGTTTATACTTGCATCATCTGCCTAACAATTTATGAAATACAATCAGATGAATATTACACTTAAGTGTGTGCTAATTTTAAAACTGCATATTTAAAGACAATTTCTATTGTGTCTGACCCACTACACAGTATAGGCTATATACCTGTGATGATGATTCCTGAACCCAATGTTGTGGCTCTTCCTGTTAGTGAAACACCACAAAATAAGCAAACATTCACAAGGTACCATGACATTATTAGTGTCATTTTCTCAAGCAAATGCTTTTACCTGACAGGTGTCCTCTAGCTTCCTCTTCCTTAGTCTGAAAGCAGGCTGCCAATCACCGCTTAGTACGGCTTTAGACTCCTCAGTGAAGTGTGCAAAAACCTTTCCGTGGCTGGAAAAAGTGACAATATAACACATTGTTCCATAATTTGCTTTAATCCATGAAATTATTGTTATTATTTTAATTAAAAGAAATACTGTACCTATCCAGCCCATAGTTCTCCATTAACATCACACACCACCATTTCCTCAGTTCTGACATGTCCAGCTGCTCATAACATGCAAGTTAACCCCTTTGAATATTTAAATCACTCTGACTCAACATTATTGTAAAGAAGTACTCACAATTGTGAAGTCAAATGAGGAATCCATCACCATGTAAAATGCAGACTATACAGGAAAAATCATTGAGGCAAAAAAGATTAAAAACAGCCAGAGGATAAACAACAACAACAAACAATCTTACCTTTAACATAAAGACACCACAGTCATTGCCATAAGGTTGACCTGGAAACCCCTTTAATAAACAAAGGAAAGATGAGTGAATTTAATATTTCAAAAAGTAATACTTCGAGAGATCATGGAATTTACCTGTAAGTCAAGACCTGTCTTTTCAGTCCATTTTCCAGGCATTATGTTTGCAATATACCTGTTGATTACAAATAATAATAATAAATGAAAATTTGTTTAATTTTTTTACATTAAAATGTTCCGCTGTATAAAAACGTTCATGCACATTTAAATCTGTAGAACTGTTTCTCAAACTGAGGTTCTTAAAAGAGCTAGGGATTCCAAAATAGTTAAATATGGCTTGCAACCATGTACATAACATTGAGATGATATTGATTACAAACAAGAGCTCAAGTCATATAGGGACCATCTAGTACTTTCAGTAACCTCTGAGAAGTACAAACCTTCATGCATATAAGAAAACAACATCTGAACAATGCATGCAATACTATGAAATTCATGAAATAAGTCACGAAACTGTGACCATAATCAAACAACGGAGCATACAAGCATTCTCAGTTCATACAGATTCCTCAGATCATAAGCTTCACAATGACACAAGGTGTTCAAATCTAAAAGGTCATTCCGGATGCAAAAAAGGTCTTAGAAACCTGAAGTATATTAGAACAAGTACAAACCTTCATGCAATTAAGAAAACAGCAACAACTGAACAATCTCTGAAATAAGATGATCTTGCCACGTAGAGACAGTTCATATGAACGTGACCATTTCTGAACCAAAGCGCAACGCGCATTTTATATAAATTCATCTAAAGACCTCAACAGAGCTTTGTATCTCTGGGCACCAAATCCAAGTGGTGTCTCATAGCATTTAGAGTCTAAATAGAGAATTTCTTTCTGGACTGGCTTCAAAACCTGAAGAAAATGTACAGTATTGATTTTTCTTAATTACATTAAAAGCATCACAATCTGCCATTTTCTATTTTCACATTTGACAAAAAAAAAAAAAAAAAAACCATTGAAAACACATGAAAAGTTATTTTAAAATGTGTACATTTACATCTATTTGGTACTAACTACAGTTTTGCATGCACTGAAATCAAAGCACTATGGTCATAAACAGAAAACACATTTTTTTAATCCCTCAAATGCAGTGTGAACACGTACACACAACTGGTAGTGTCCTGGGGCCCGTTCTTCGTACGTCGCTTATTACATCCGAGATCAAATGACACATCCAAGATGATTTCATCAGTGGCGGACTGGGACAGTAAATCAGGCGGGGAATCTGACTCCACCCCAGGACACCTCTGTTTCTGCAGTCACCCCCACACAATTCATGTGTCCACCAGACTGATAAACTCTTTGGCTCTTTCAGTTCTTTCAATTGGGTTATACTTAAAAAAATAAATCAAAATCCTTAGACTGTGGACGGGTAAAATAATCAAATGAAGTATCAAGAAGTATCAAGGCATTCACTGTCTCTATCATCCCTCTCTCACTCTGCACATTGAGTTTCTCTGCAATATCAAATAAGCACTTTTTTAATAATCTATATCACTCTGTCAGACACATGGTTTTGTTGTGTGTGACCACCGCGGCGCCATTTTTGAGTTATCGCTATTGACTGAAACAACCACGATTACAAGAATAGAAGTAAATAATAGAATAAATAACTAATATAACTACTTAGATAACTATCTAGATAATAAGTAAATATAAGTAAATATAACTCGCAAACCTGGAGTAGCAGAAGATGATTGAGAAAAGGCCGTACCGAGATAAGCTCAATAAAGATGCCAGGGACCGTTATTCGGAGAAATTGTCATCCATTCATAACATAGATCCATATGAGCTGACTGCATTAAGTTGGAGTGCTGACCCCGCATTGCTACCTTCATCCTCATACTTAGACATTGTAAATTATCTTGTTTATGGTATAAGCGCATATACCAGTGAACAATTTAAAAACTATAAATCTCTGGAAGCCCACGGACATTTCACCAATGGAACTTTTTACTTCTGCAAAAGCAAAAAGAAAGTGTCTTAATAATCTCCTGGCTGGTGAGGTAGCAAGCATACCTGCTTTAAGGACTTCATCGAACACGTGTAGGTTCAATACTGCAGCACAGGAGCAGTGGGAATCATATCTTGCACAACTGCAGAAAGTATCTCCAAAAGCTGCAATTCTGTCAACTTTGCCTGTTTATTATGACGCTTTTACAGTCCCAGTACAGCCGTTCTCAGCACCAGATTCACTGCGAAGTCTACGCAATAAAAAATGGATGGCAGTGAACTGTCTGTCTTGTGCCAGTACTGCAAAACCATAGCAAGTAAGGTAAATGTTACACCTGAGCAGGCTGAGTTCATTGATAGACAGACCAGAAAGCAGCACAAATGCTCATCTTGGTTTCACTTGCGCACTGGGAGAATTACTGCATACAAAATGCATTCAGTCTTTGTGTCTGACTTTGACAACCCTGCGCTGTCTACAGTGAGAGCAGTTTGTTTCCCCAACAGTAGTTCTACAAACCAGTGTCCTGCTACTGCATGGGGAAGACAAAATGAGGAAAATGGGAGGACACCGTATAAACTGCAAACCATGAAACATCACTGTGACAAGTTAGTGAGTGTGGTTTCATCATAAACCCCAAGTTTCCTCAGGTTGGAGCATCGCCAGATGGATTGGTGCAGTGTACCTGCTGTGGAAAAGGCTGCATCGAGATAAAGTAATGTAACAGCACTGTGGAGGAAGCATGCAGCAGCTGTGACAAAGACTTCTGTTTAGAAGTTGTGAGTGGTGAGCTAAAGCTAAAGGAGCAAGTCCAGACACACATTTTTGTGGCTGATGCAGAGTACTGCGATTTTATTTTGTGGACTTTAAAAGACTGCACTGTGTTACGTGTCGCACCTGACCCACAGCTCTGGAATAATGTTCTTAAAAAGGCACAGCTATTTTTTTGAGTATGTGTGACTCCCTGAACTTGTAAGTTGTTACTTCACTCAGATGCCACTTAAACAAATTCCTGTTCCAGATGGGGAGAAAACTCACGAGACCTCTAAAATAGTACAGAAGAAGGGCAGGACCAGCAGAAGTGTTGAGAAGTTGTGGTGCATTTGCAATGGGCAAGGAAGACGTAGCCTGTGACAACCAAAACTAGCCCAATCGCGCTTCCAGGAGGTTCCCCGATAAAAATCACTTCCCGGGGTTAAAATATACGTTTTTTGGCAGAATTGCCTTCGTAAAATTAGCATTTTAGGGGCTAAATATCACGTTATTGATATTGGGGTTGCTTCAAACCGCGGACATGAAAAACAGCCACAGACTTGGCAACACTGGTTCAGGTGGAGCGGCAGTTACTACACAGAGCCGTAGTCTACAGACAACTAACATAGATTGCAAAAAGGGTTGAAAAACACTGTACTACACTACAGTTGGACATTGGTTTGTCAGCGCACACAACAGACAGTGACAATCTTATCTAAAAATGTGATATCCTCACCTTCACATGGGAGGATCATGTTGATGGGAATGGTTCAGGATAAAATGTTATATTCTTGACAAATATTTCCAATCACTCTTTCAACATGGATTCTTAGGTGAGCTACTTTTCGTGTGTCCTCTACATCTCTTGCAGCTAGCTGACAGTAACCCTTTGTAAAGGCTGCACACAACATGCCAACACTTTCCTTTATATCAAAACCTCTATCAGCCAATACAATGTCCCCTGGCAACAATTTTTCAAGAAAACCACTATTTTCTGTAATGTGTTTGTCACTTGTACGGCCACCCCACCCTTTGGATATAAAACAAATAGATCCCTTGGGTGTAATACCTATCAAATACTTCATAGTGTGGTTGTGTTTGTAGCTGGAAAACATTTGAGCACGTGCTTTTAGATTTGATGGTTTCTCTGTGAAAATCTCAAAACAGTCAATGATCACTGCTACTCTGCGTCCAAAGGACTCCACAAATTGGTGAGGCATCATTTTTTGTAAAGTGTCTCTATCTGGCCATATGATGGAACGGCTCAGGTTTGCAAACATAAATGACACAATTTCCTGAAATGTTCTGTATACTGTCTTTGGGGAAACACGAAAGAGATGGGCTAGATGTTGTGCAGGCAGATCCAGTCTGAGGCGCATAAAGCTTAAGAGAAGCATTTGAAATGGACTAAGAACTTTCCTCTTTTGGTCTGACATGAGAGGCACCAAAAAAACTTAGCAAGGCCATAAAGGTCCCTATGTTTGGCAGACCTGTGTAGTACTTTACTTGATTATCATTGTCTCCAAAACAACTATCAGACATCCTGTGCTCATCATGTCCTTTCTTCAAACAGGGAAAACAATGATCTTGGATCGTTTGGTTCTTCGAAGCTCATCCCGGAGCTGCTGTCATAGCAACAGATCCGTCAGCTCTGAAGAACGGGCCCCAGGTTTACAGACAGGGCTTTAATTAAACCAGAATTAGGACTTAGTTTAATAAGGACATTTAAGTAGAGACAAAACAATAGCACTGAGATATTTTAAGATACTTCAGAACAAGTTGAATTTGAATCTAGGATTAGGTTTAAGCTTTGTCTGTGAAACCAGGAAACTTTAAAATTCATCAAGAAAAGTAATATTAAAACCCCACATTATCATGAATGTAGACTATAGCTTTGTTTTCTGAAGTATGACCACCAGCTTTCAATTGGTTAGTTTGTGGTTGAGGAGCAATAGGAGTTGTATTATTCATTGTTTGTTCATGTTAATAAATTAATTAATTAACACTAACTAATGGACCATTATTGTAAAGTATTACCGAGGTGCATTCAACTTTAATTTTAGCTTATTTTAATATTTTTTTCCCGTAAATATTATGGATCAAGGATTAACAGTTTTAAATCTTTTTTGTACTGACTTTTTGAAAAGATTATTAGAATTAAATGTGTTCCCTTTGAATGTTTTTATGTAATCTATTGACCAGATATCCAGCGCAGCTTCATTAGATGAATTAAACACGCTCATTGAGAAGTGTGCCAGCCTTTTTTTGATTAACCACAAAGTGTAGAAGGATTGAAGGATTTCACACAGTGCTACATATTATACAGAGTATAATAAGTACTCCGTACAAAGGTAAGTTGATTTCTAATTTACACATGAATTGTTTCATATTATTGTTATTTGTGATCATTGAGATTATTTGTGATCTTGTTTGGCTTCCAGATTTAGGGATGGTTTTCCACCTTGGATATCATCCATGCCCTGGAACAACATCCAAGTGTATTCAGACCCTACATGAGCTACAGTGTTGAGAAACTAAAGCTGAATCATTGGAGGCTGTCTTCAAGAATCAGTGAAGTGAAGTTGGTAACACCAGACGACAAGAAGAAACAATGATCCTGGGATACTGGAGAGACTTGACACTGGAGCTAAAGGATAACGTCACATTTTATTGTTGTTGTGTACATATTTCATAATATTCCATTGTTACCTCTTTTCTTTTCTTTCTTTTCTTTAACAAGAAACTGGAGTCTTCCTCAGCATCATCCTGATGTTTGCTACAGGACTGGATTCACTGCCTCCTTCAACAGTTCTGCCTCAGCTCGACTGAGTTTTGAGTGCACTTCTTAATTTCCCATCGTAGCACCTGTGCCAACACAATCAAATTGCCAATCTCCAAAAGCTATGAATGTAATGGACTTTGGTATCCAAAACTCACCTGGTTTTGATTTGCACGGAGTAGAACAATGTAAGGGGATAGCTCACCCAAAAAATTTTTTAAGATACTTCAGAACAAGTTGCTTTCAATTAAAACAGATCAAACATAAATTTGAATCTAGGATTAGGTTTAAGCTTTGTCTGAGAAACCAGGAAACTTTAAAATTCATCAAGAAAAGTAATATTAAAACCGCACATTATCATGAATGTAGACTATAGCTTTGTTTTCTGAAGTATGACCAACAGTTTTCAATTCGTTGGTTTGTGGTTGAGGCTTGAAGCCCCTGCAAGTTCATCTGTGTGGACTGATCTCAGCAAAAGTGACTTTACGCAGCTCTACAGATTTACATTCATTTCCTGTCAGAGGGAAAGCCACGCCCCCAGATATGACACGAGCGACCGAGTCATGGTTGATACATGTGAAACTACATTCAGAAATAAATGAGGGATTAAAAGAAAAGAGTTGAGATGAGTTTAACATTTCCTTAAAACTTTCACATTTACTCACCAATTTATTTTATTTATTTGGCTATTTTCATCACACATTTAATTATTTATATATGCATTGAAACAAGAATGGATGTATTTATACACACATTTATTTATTTGTTTGCGTATTTATTTATTGTTTTTGCAGGTTTAGTCTTTCATATACTGCAATAGAAAGAGTTTTTATTTATCTGTTTAATTAATATATTTAAAATAAAATAAAAATAATATTTTGTTAATAATAATATATAAATAAATATATATATATATATATATATATATATATATATATATATATATATATATATATATATATATATATATATATATATTTAGTTATATATAGTTATAATTTAAAAATATATCATTTATATTTTGGTTAGCATTAAATATTAAATGTTTTGTTGTATTTAATTTTTTGTTATAAAATACAATAATGATAGTAATTATTATCACTATTATTAAATACTGACATTTTATTTTACAGTGCAGTATGATTACTACAATATTGAATTTTTATTGATTTGTTTATTAATATATATTTAAAATAAAGTAAAATAATAGTTTGTTAAAATAATAACAACAACAAAATATAAATTTTACTTTACTGTTAATTATAACAATTAAACAGAAATCTTACTATTGCAATAATCCTATTGAAAATTTAAGTCTGTATGTAATAATAAAAATAATATTAATAATAATAATAATAAATACTATCTACTTATTTTACAATGGAACAGGATTAATATAGTAGTAACTTATCATTTAAATAATAAAAATACATAATTAATATTTTTGGTTTATATTAAATACTCACTTTATTTTACAGTATGATAGGATAACTGCATTTATAACATTTCTTTAATGTTATAATAAAATAGTGAAATTAAGTTATTATTTTGGTTATTATTAGTAGTACAACACTGATATTTGATTCAAGAGTGCAAAAAATATATTTTATTAATTATAATTGTACTATTTAAATTAAAATCAAAAATCCATTAAATATATTATTGCAATTTGTATTCAATAAAAAGTCCGTATTTATTAATAATATCAACCAAAATATGAATTTTATTTCAATAACTGTAAGAGAATAACTGTTACAATTGAAAATTTTACTATTGTAATATAAAATAAAATATGTATTAGTAGTAGTAGTAGAACTGACATTTTTATTTTACACAAATTTTACAATTTTTAATGCATTTATTAAGTTTATATTATTATTATTATTAACTAAATATTATGCTTAATTTATGTAAAATATACCAATTAAACAAATCAATTAAAGCTATTGCAGTATTCATATTGCACTCTAAAATAAAAGGTCAGTATTTATTAATAATAATATGAATAATAGTATTGTTATTATACACTTAACTAAAATATTTTATATTGTCATATTTATAAACATATTATGATTGCAATAATCCAATTGTACTGGGGTGGTGATGGCGCAGTGGATAAGATGCATGCCATTGGTCGGAGAGACCTGGGTTTGAATCCACTGGTTGACACCAATGTGTCCCTGAGCAAGACACTTAACCTCTAGTTGCTCCAGGGGCGTGTGACCTCTGACATATATAGCAATTGTAAGTCGCTTTGGATAAAAGCGTCAGCTAAATGAATAAATGTAAATGTACTGTAAAATAAAAAGGGGTCTTTATTAATAATAACCTAAATAGTAATTGTATAATAAATGTAATTATTAAAAAATGTTATACATATTGCAATGTTTTTAATTATTTGTTTAATTGTTAAATATGATTTGAATGACAAAAATTAAAAAATCCATCAGAAATTTTATTATTGCAATATTTATTCATTAAAAAGTTAGTATTTATTAAGATTAACTAAAATATGAATTTTATTTTAATATTATACTAAGATAATAACATAACTGTTATAGTAGTAGAATAAATATACTTACTTTTTATTTTACAGCAATTGTAAATTTTTGTATTTATTATCATTTAAATCTTGTTATCTCTACAAACACAAATCTCACCGTCACAGACGCTCAGCTGATTTACACCAAAACACCTTCAGTTTATTGTAAAAACATGCAGCGTTTTCAAACAGATTTCAGATGGATTTATTTGATGCTTGAACAGAGTTTGAGTCTCTTATAACACACATAACATACACACAACACACTTCAACCATCTTCACACATTTGTGATGAGAAGCGTTTATAAATCTGCTGAAAACAAACCAGACGCGTTATTATTATTAACTACATATTCAGTTTACTGTTTTAATTACATCAGTTAAACTTAATTACATTTACTGTCAATAGGTCAGTATATCATAATAAAATATTGATTTTACTTGTATTATAACAATTAAAGAAATTAAAGAAAATATATTAATTATAACTGTATTATTTAAATTACGATTAAAAACTGTCATTGCATTAATATTATTGCACTGTTTATTCAATAAAAAGTCATTATTTATTAATAATATTAACAAAAATATGAATTTTATTTTATTATTATAAGGAAATAACATAACTGTTGAAACATAAAATAAAATTCAACAATTATTATTATTAGTAGTAACAGAATTAAAACACTTTTTATGTTACAGGGGAACAGGATTATTGTAGCAATAATTGTTATTATTTAAATAATAAAAATATAATTCATATTTTGGTTATTATTAAATATTTTTTATTGTAAACTATGATAGGATTATTGCAATTATATCTGTTGTTATAATATAACAATAAAATTATTATTATTATTATTAAATACTGAAATTTTATTTTAAAGTGCGATATGATCACTGCAAGAGTTTTTATTGATTTGTTTAATGGTATATTTAAAATGAAGTAAAAATTATATTTAGTTAATAATAATAATAACAACAAAAATGTTTGTACTTTAATACTTTTATTAATAAACTTTAAATAAATAAATATAAAAATAAATATAATATTAATATAATATTTATTTAATAAATATTGCAGTAATATTATTGGGATAATATTTTTTATTTGATTAATTGTAATATAAATAATATGATATACAATAATAATATTTGTCAATAATATATAATTTCTTTATTTCTTATAATATTTGTAATATTTCAATTATAGTAATAACCGAAATAATCATTTTATTTTATTATTAAATACTGACTTTTTATTTTTAAGTGCAATATAATTATTGCAATACATTTTTTTAAACTGGTATATATAAAAAAATACATTAATATTTATTTATATTTTTTATGAATAATAATAATACATGCATACACACTTTATTTAAGAGTACAATAGTATTATTGTAATAATATTTATTTGATTTGTTATAATTCAAATAATTAATAGAAATAATATTGTAGTTGCTATTATTATCAAATCAGATTATATATGTTTTATCACAAAGTTTAGTCACAATATACTTTATTAAATGCTATGATGAATGTTTTATTGTATAATATCAGAAACTCTCCTGAAGCTCATGTCAGTCTTGTGATGAAATCAATTATATTCATGAAACAAACATAAATTCAGATCTGAACAAGTTCATTTCTCATCATGTTTTAT